>NC_135314.1:59983789-60286866 GCF_048772815.1 Callospermophilus lateralis
CAAAATCATAAGAGATCCACACCTAGACACAATATAATGAAGATGCCCAACATACAGAATAAGGAGAGAATTTTAAAAGCTACAAGAGAAAGGAAGCAGATTACATTTAGGGGTAAACCAATCAGGATAACAGCTGATCTTTCAACACAGACTCTGAAAGCTAGAAGATCCTGGAATAACATATTTCAAACACTGAAAGAAAATGGGTTCCAACCAAGAATCGTGTATCCAGTGAAATTAAGCTTCAGGATGGAAGATGAAATTAAAACCTTCCACGATAAACAAAAGTTAAAAGAATTTGCAGCTAGAAAACCAAAACCATGTCTTCAAAACATCCTCGGCAAAACATTACAGGAAGAGGAAATGGAAAATAACAATGAAAACCAACAGTGGGAGGTAGGACAGTAAAGGGGGGGAAAATAATCAAAAAGGAAAATAAACCATGTTTAGTAACATAAATAAACAAATATGGCTGGAAGAACAACCCATATCTCAATAATAACCCTAAATGTTAATGGCTTAAATTCACCAATCAAGAGACAGAGACTAGTAGAATGGATCACAAAACAAGACCCAACAATATGCTGCCTACAGGAGACGCATTTGATAGGAAAAGACACACATAGACTGAAGGTGAAAGGTTGGGAAAAATCATATCACTCATATGGACTTCGGAAACAAGCAGGAGTGTCCATACTCATATCAAATAAAATAGATTTCAAGCCAAAGTTAATCAAAAGGGATAAAGAGGGAGACTACATACTGCTCAAGGGAACCAAACACCAACAAGACATAACTATCATAAATATATATGCCCCAAACAATGGTGCAGCTATGTTCATTAAGCAAACTCTTCTCAAGTTTAAGAGTCTAATAGACCACCATACAATAATCATGGGAGACTTCAACACACCTCTCACACCACTGGACAGATCTTCCAAACAAAAGTTGAATAAGGAAACTATAGAACTCAATAACACAATTAATAACCTAGACTTAATTGATATATATAGAATATACTACCCAACATCAAGCAGTTACACTTTTTTCTCAGCAGCACATGGATCCTTCTCAAAAATAGATCATATATTATGACACAGGGCAACTCTTAGACAATATAAAGGAGTGGAGATAATACCATGCATCTTATCTGATCATAATGGAATGAAACTGAAAATCAACGATAAAAGAAGGAAGGAAAAAACATGCATCACTTGGAGAATGAACAATAGGTTACTAAATGATCAATGGGTTATAGAAGACATCAATGAGGAAATTAAAAAATTCTTAGAGATAAATGAAAGCACAGACACAACATATCGGAATCTATGGGACACATTGAAAGCAGTTCTAAGAGGAAAATTCATTGCTTGGAGTTCATTCCTTAAAAAAAGAAAAAACCAACAAATAAATGATCTCATACTTCATCTCAAAATCCTAGAAAAAGAAGGGCAAAACAACAGCAAAAAAGTAGAAGGCAAGAAATAATTAAAATCAGAGCTGAAATTAATGAAATCGAAACAAAAGAAACAATTGAAAAGATTGACAAAACTAAAAGTTGGTTCTTTGAAAAAATAAATAAAATCGACAGACCCTTAGCCATGCTAACGAAGAGAAGAAGAGAGAGAAATCAAATTACTAGCATATGGGATGAAAAAGGCAATATCACAACAGACACTTGAGAAATACAGAAGATAATCAGAAACTATTTTGAATCCTTATACTCCAATAAAATAGAAGATAGTGAAGGCATTGATAAATTTCTTAAGTCATATGACCTGCCCAGATTGAGGCAGGAGGATATAGACAACCTAAACAGAACAATATCAATTGAGGAAATAGAAGAAACTATCAAAAGACTACCAACTAAGAAAAGCCCAGGACCGGATGGGTATACAGCAGAGTTTTACAAAACCTTTAAAGAGGAACTAATACCAATACTTTTCAAGCTATTTCAGGAAATAGAAAAAGAGGGAGAACTTCCAAATTCATTCTACGAGGCCAACATCACCCTGATTCCTAAACCAGACAAAGACACTTCAAAGAAAGAAAACTACAGACCAATATCTCTAATGAACCTAGATGCAAAAATCCTCAATAAACTTCTGGCGAATCGGATTCAAAAACATATCAAAAGAATTGTGCACCATGATCAAGTAGGATTCATCCCTGGGATGCAAGGCTGGTTCAATATACGGAAATCAATAAATGTTATTCACCACATCAATAGACTTAAAAATAAGAACCATATGATCATCTTGATAGATGCAGAAAAAGCATTCGACAAAGTACAGCATCCCTTTATGTTCAAAACGCTAGAAAAACTAGGGATAACAGGAACTTACCTCAACATTGTAAAAGCAATCTATGCTAAGCCTCAGGCTAGCATCATTCTGAATGGAGAAAAATTGAAGGCATTCCCTCTAAAATCTGGAACAAGACAGGGATGCCCTCTCTCACCACTTCTGTTCAACATAGTTCTCAAAATACTGGCCAGAGCAATTAGACAGACGAAAGAAATTAAAGGCATAAAAATAGGAAAAGAAGAACTTAAATTATCACTATTTGCAGATGACATGATTCTATACCTAGCAGACCCAAAAGGGTCTACAAAGAAACTATTAGAGCTAATAAATGAATTCAGCAAAGTGGCAGGATATAAAATCAACACATATAAATCAAAGACATTCCTGTATATCAGCAACAAATCCTCTGAAATGGAAATGAGGACAACCACTCCATTCACAATATCCCCCCAAAAAATAAAATACTTAGAAATCAACCTAACAAAAGAGGTGAAAGACTTATACAATGAAAACTACAGAACCCTAAAGAGAGAAATAGAAGAAGATCTTAGAAGATGGAAAAATATACCCTGTTCATGGATAGGCAGAACTAACATCATCAAAATGGCGATATTACCAAAAGTTCTCTATAGGTTTAATGCAATGCCAATCAAAATCCCAATGGCATTTCTTATAGAAATAGAGAAAGCAATCATGAAATTCATATGGAAAAATAAAAGACCCAGAATAGCAAAAACAATGCTAAGCAGGAAGGGTGAATCAGGCGGTATAGCGATACCAGACTTCAAACTATACTACAGAGCAATAGTAACAAAAACAGCATGGTATTGGTACCAAAACAGGCGGGTGGACCAATGGTACAGAATAGAGGACACAGAAACCAATCCACAAAACTACAACTATCTTATATTTGATAAAGGGGCTAAAAGCATGCAATGGAGGAAGGATAGCATCTTCAACAAATGGTGCTGGGAAAACTGGAAATCCATATGCAACAAAATGAAACTGAATCCCTTTCTCTCGCCATGCACAAAAGTTAACTCAAAATGGATCAAGGAGCTTGATATCAAATCAAAGACACGGTGTTTGATAGAAGAAAAAGTTGGCTCCGATCTACATACTGTGGGGTCGGGCTCCAAATTCCTCAATAGGACACCCATAGCACAAGAGTTAATAACTAGAATCAACAAATGGGACTTACTCAAACTAAAAAGTTTTTTCTCAGCAAAAGAAACAATAAGAGAGGTAAATAGGGAGCCTACATCCTGGGAACAAATCTTTACTCCTCACACTTCAGATAGAGCCCTAATATCCAGAGTATACAAAGAACTCAAAAAATTAGACAACAAGATAACAAATAACCCAATCAACAAATGGGCCAAAGACCTGAACAGACCCTTCTCAGAGGAGGACATACAATCAATCAACAAGTACATGAAAAAATGCTCACCATCCCTAGCAGTCAGAGAAATGCAAATCAAAACCACCCTAAGATACCATCTCACTCCAGTAAGATTGGCAGCCATTATGAAGTCAAACAACAACAAGTGCTGGTGAGGATGTGGGGAAAAGGGTACACTTGTTCATTGTTGGTGGGACTGCAAATTGGTGCAGCCAATCTGGAAAGCTTTATGGAGATTTCTTGGAAAGCTGGGAATGGAACCACCATTTGACCCAGCTATTCCCCTTCTCGGTCTATTCCCTAAAGACCTAAATAGAGCATGCTACAGGGACACTGCTACATCGATGTTCATAGCAGCACAATTCACAATAGCAAGACTGTGGAACCAACCTAGATGCCCTTCAATAGACAAATGGATAAAAAAATGTGGCATTTATACACAATGGAGTATTACTCTGCATTAAGAAATGACAAAATCATAGAATTTGGAGGGAAATGGATGGCATTAGAGCAGATTATGCTAAGTGAAGCCAGCCAATCCCTAAAAAACAAATGCCAAATGTCTTCTTTGATATAAGGAGAGTAACTAAGAACAGAGTAGGGACGAAGAGCATGAGAAGAAGATTAACATTAAACAGGGATGAGAGGTGGGAGGGAAAGGGAGGGAGAAGGGAAATTGCATGGAAATGGAAGGAGACCCTCAGGGTTATACAAAATTACATACAAGAGGTAGCGAGGGGAAAGGGAAAAATAATACAATGGGGAGATATGAACTGCAGTAGAGGGGGTAGAGAGAGAAGAGGGGAGGGGAGGGGAGGGGAGGGGGATAGTAAAGGATAGGAAAGGCAGCAGAATACAACAGACACTAGTATGGCAATATATAAATCAATGGAAGTGTAACTGATGTGATTCTGCAATTTGTATACGGGGTAAAAATGGGAGTTCATAACCCACTTGAATCAAAGTGTGAAATATAATATATCAAGAACTATGTAATGTTTTGAACAACCAACAATAATAAAAAAAATTTGCTTCAATATGCATTCAATCTCTAAATCTTGCTTTGTTACTATAATTCAAATTACAAATGCCCACACTATATGACCACCAACAGTTTTATTATCACTACTTTAAGCAGTTGTCTTAAACAAAATAGCAAAAGTTTTAAAAATATTGATTTGTGCTTTATATTTACCTCTGTAGTTACCTCTGTAGTTATCTTCACCGGTGTATGTAGTTATCTTTAGTTCGTCATTTAGATTTGAGTTACTGTCCAGGGTCCTTCCATGTCAGCATGAAAAATCCTATACTGTTACCTGTAGAATATATCCAGTAGCTAAATGTACCTTGGGTTCTGGTTTATCTGGGAATGTCTTGTTTTCTCCTTGACTGACTTTTGAAGGGCGCTTTTGCTAGATATTGGATTCTTGGTTGATAGTCTTTTTATTTCAGTACTTTGAATACATCATTCTACTGTCTCCAGTTCCACTTTTTCTGATAAAAGGCAAGTTAATTTTCATTGAAGATTCTTATACATAAGTCATTTTTTTCTCGTGATACTATCGTGATTCTATCTTCATATTTGACTTTTTACAGTTTGACAGTTTTATTATTTGACTTATTACAGCCTGTAATCCATATGTTACCAAAAGGATAACAATTTTTTAAAACTTTTTATAGTTTTACAGTTTCACTGCAGGTTATTTTATTCTCACAAATTCACATTTATTCACTGACGAAGGAAAGGACTGTGCTGAGAATCCTGAGGATCTGGCAATTCAAATGCAGGAATTAATGTCTCATATGCATATTTGTATAGGGTGTCACAAAAGCAAAGGAGCCTCTCCTCTCTCCATATCCATTTTCCCTCTGCCTTCTTCTCCAAGTCATCCCACCTTCAGGGACATGTTGGGGTGAGAAGTTCCTAACTCACATCACTGGGGCTGGGGTAGCAGATGGCGAGGGAGTGGCAGACCAGGCTCTTTCCATGTGTATCCTTTTTGTATTTGTCCTACCTGAAGTGCATAGAACATCTTGGATGCGTGAGTTAATGTATTTCATCAAGTTTGGGAAGTTTGTTTCTGTTATTCGAACTTGACTCCTTGTCATCAAGCTGGTGAAGTTTTTAGACTTTTTTCCCCCAAAATATTATTTCTGCCTCTTTTTCTCTTTATTCTTTTCTGTCATCCCCCATGTTTTGTTGCTTGTTTTGTTCGACCTGTCTTTATCCCACAGGTAAGGTCTCGGTGACTGTTCTTTTTTCTTCATCTTTTTTTCTGTTCCATAGTATGGACTGTTGTTTTGTCTCTCTTCATGTTTGCTGAATCTTTTTTTAGTTTTAGCTCAAGTCTACTGTTGAACTTCTCTAGTAAAGTTTTCATTTTAGTTATTTTACTTTTTAATTCCAAAATTTCCATCTCATCCTATTTTTATTTTATCTACCTCTTTATTGTTATTCTGTCTTATTGCTAGTGAGAATCACTGCCTTTTGAAAATTCTTTAGACCTGCTTTCCTTTATTTGACCATATATGCTAGCTCATGCAAGTCTATGTCTAGTAGACCTACATCTGCTTCCTCAGAGATGCAATTTCTATTTACTGTATTTCTTCCTGTGTATGGGCTATGCTTTAAAATTTTTGCATGACTTTTGTTAAAAGTTAAATATCTGGAATAATGTAATGTGGTAATTCTGGAATATTTCATTATCCCTCTCTACCCTGTTTGTTGTTGTTGCTATTTATTTGGTTGGTGACTTTCCTGGACTAATTCCATAAAGTCTATATTTCCTATAATGGACAGCCACTGAAGTATTTGCTCAAATCAGATGTGAGCTGCTAGCAAGTCAGAGTTTTCTTTAAATGCCTCAAGTCAGTACATCTGTTTTTTTTTTTACCAAGGGTCTCTGAATACAAATTAAGTCATGCCTTCAAAGCACAGTGTTATTCACAATTCTGCCTTATCCTTCACTTCCTGATTGTGTAATAATTCAATCTCACCCAGCCCTAAGAAATTGAGGACTTCCACATGCATGTACTTATTAATACATAGAGCTATAGATATGTGGAAGAGCTTTCCAAAGCTTCATATGGAAATTTATTTCCCCAAATATTTTTCTTATTTTCCATTTTATTTTGGGGGACAGGCTCTTGTTATATTTCAACTGGTGTTATAATCTTAAGCAGCTGCACTGATTAGCAGTTGCTATTTTTTTAAATCAACCAACCCTAAAGCTGGAGATTTTCCAATGCATTGAGCTAAAAAATTAGAATTAAATGATAAAAATATTTTGTAGATCAGGATTCCCTAGATAGATTTGATACACGTCTAATAGTGGCAATAATCTGGGGAAGAAGTTTCAATAGCCAATATCCTGACATGTTATTTCTTCGAGTTGTTCAGGTCATGTTTTTCACAGCTGTTGGGTTTTGAGACTGTACATTTTTAAGGGTACTATGAAGGCTTTAAATTAAATTAATAACCAATATTTGTGGAGACAGGATTGATAGTAAACTAATTGTAAATATTAAAGTTTTTTGTTTTTTCTTGTTGAAATTGTTTTGTTTTGTTTTGTTTGCAATTAAAACTTCATTCATGGGTTGGGGTTGTGGCTCAGTGGTAGAGCACTTGCCTATCTCGTGTGAGGCACTGGGTTTGATTCTCAGCACCACATATAAATAAATAAATTAATTAAATAAAACAATTAAACAAAACAAGACAAAAAAGCTTTGGTTATGATAGTATGTCTATGGTTAATTGCCAGAGTCCTGAGAAAGTTTATTTTAATATTTTTTCCCCCAGAAATTTCACTGTTTTAATGGAGGAAGAGATTCACAGAAGTTTTAATGAATCATTGAGGAAGTCCCATCCCTCCACTCAAATTGTTTTGAACAGTAAGTAAATCAACTGATCCTAAAAAATTTTGAGGAAGAAAGACAAAACTGAAGAATTAAAACCAACTGAATGTAAGATCTTTAATAAAATAATAGTAATAATAAAGACTAAGTGGTATTGGCATAGAACAGACAGATTGATAAAAGAGAATAGAGAATTAAGAAACAAGCCCAATCATGTATGTACAGCTGTTTTTTTTGACAGTTAGATGTGCAATTTAGTGAATAAGGGAAGTTTTTTCAACAATGATTATCCATAAACAAAAAGCAAATAAGCAAACAAAAAAAACTCCAGTCTATATCTCAACTCATATATTAAAAAATGCAAAAAATACTGTTTATGCAACTGTAAATCCTGAAGCAATATAACATCTAAGAAAAATATATAGGAAAAAAAATTATGACTGGAAACATTTCTTACATATGATATTAAAACCACAATTCATATAATGGTAGATTGATAAATCAACTTCACAGAAATTATAAACTTTTGCTTATAAATAAATATACTATTAAAATAATAAAAACATAATTCACAGGCTAGAACATATAATCCATAAGGTTATATATAATATGCAGAATCTACAATGAATTCTGAAAAGTAACATGATTAAAAACTAACCAATAAAATCAACTTGAACATATAATTCATTATTAGATAAATGAAAATTAAAAATACAATGTGACACCACTATATACCTATAGAACTGCTAAAAGTAAAACTGCAGACCATTGCAGTTATCAGTATTTGGAAAACCTGGAATTCTTACCCACTTCTGGTCAGAATGTATAAGAATACAACCACTTTAGAAAAACAATTTGGCAGTTAAAAAAATGAAACTTACATCTATCATATGATATAGCCATTCTACTCTGAGGTAGAGAGATCAACCATATGTCCATACACAGTCTTTCAGAGTAGTTTCATTTTTAATAGACTCCAACAGGAATCTAGATAATGTCCATCACCAGATGAAGAGATAAAATGTGATAATACTCAGCAATAAAAAGAACTATCTATATGGGCAACAAAATGGATGGACCAAAGTAATCACTTTTAATAAAAGGTGCTAGCTAGACCAAAATATAAACTACATGGTAGTGTTAATATTAAATTCTAGGAAATGCAAACTACTTATTGATGTACATACACATCACCACTTATCTGTTTGTGTGTGTACAACTTTTTATGGGTCAATTTTACTTTTAATAAGATTAAAAATCATTGTGATCATTTGGATTAATGAATTATATTGCTGAGCTAAGTGATAAACCAGTATCACTTTATTTTAAAAAGTGGACAATGTTGTTAGTTATAATGAAAATGAAATTGAAAAGTACAATTGGAGGAAGACAACACCAGAGCTGGAATTGGAGTGGAGGGAACTCCAAAGACATCCAGTGAATCTGGGAAAAGGTTATGAGAAAGAATAGGTGATAAATTGTTTTTAAAACAAAATGACTTAAACCTTCTGGAAATGGTTTTAAAGGCAGAGAGCACATAAGGCATAGAAGAAATACTTATTTCAGAAAACCTACCAAATTTTATTAAATAAAGTGAGGGGGGTCTTTAACATTTGAGCCACCAACAGCTGCTTCTACTTTTAGGTAAGCAAAATGAAAGCAGAGAATAAATTAGAGGTAAAAACAACCTAGAAGTTAGGTCTTCCCTCCTATGCTCATTCTCTATTCACAGGACAGAAATTCTATCTAGGCATGTATTGCAATCCCAAAATCTCTTGCCCTAGCTTGTTCCTAGGATGGAAGTTTCATGAAGCAGAGATATGCCAAGAAGAACAGAGAATATAACAGTCAGAGTTCTGTGCTCTAAAACAGAAATATCACTCCAAGGCAAGTGGGTCAACGTCCCTGCCTAGCACTGGAGCAATACTTGATTGTTAAGGTCCAGGGAGACACCATTCACAACTACAGTGATTCCTGAAGCTCTTCCAAAAGGAAATGTCACTGTACAGAACATAACTCAAAAATGAGTATGCTTAAAGGGGCTCTCAAAAACAATGGAGATTTTGTGGTAAGCAATTTCTAGTAGGCTGATTAACTCCATAACATCCACAACTAACTCAATGGTTTAGTCAATTGGTGTACAAGAAAGAATCAAGGAAAAAGATAACTAAGACTATCCCTGCTAGGGGCAGAACAAACTCCAAAGACTGGCTTCCAAAACTGATACTGTAAAGGGGCCCAAATTTAATTGGATCAAACTGTGGAACATTTTATGCCCTAAGACATTGTTAAAAATAGAGCAAACAGCTGGAGAGTAGTAGAGACTAACAGTTGGGTGTGATATCAGCAGAAGCAGATCTTATAATCAAGAGATAGGTAAAAGAGACAGAGAGCCCAGGTGAAACCATCACCATACAGGTCGATTGTTTGTGTTTGAGTTATCCCCTTTGAAGTGTGACATCAGCAGCTCTACTATGCGGGAGAATTAGGCAATACTAAGATAGAACAGCAAGTCACCAAACACAAAAATCAAACAGAAAAAAAAAAAAAAATACGAGACTTACGTCCAGGGCTGATATAACATTATCTAATATGTCCAGATTTCAATAAGAAATTTAGAGACTTGCTAAGAAATAGGGAAGAGTGACTATAAACAGAAAAATAAAAATGAGCAATGAAAATTGCCAAGGAAAGGGACCAGATGTGTTATACTTTGGATCCTGAATGCCCCCCAAAGGCCATATGTTCAAGATTAGTCACCATCTATTGGAGGTAATGGAACAAACTTTAAGAGGTGGAGACTAATGGAAGGAAGTTTGGTCACTGGGGGTGTGCCCTAGACATACATACATATGCCTCCTGGTCACTAGGATGAGAGTAGCTTTGCTCCATCACATGCTCTCCACCATGATGTTCTGTCTCACCACAGGTTCAAAGTAATGGAGTCAACCAAACAAGGATTGAAGCCTCTGAAACCTTCTAAGTTGTGTGCCTCAGATATTTTTGTCACAGTGATGGAAAACTTTCTAACACACTTGAGAGTAAAGGAATATATGATGGCGATGTTTCATTAAATCAACAAATCAATAAAGAAAAATATTTAAAAATATAATTATGCATGAAAAATATGGAGTTGAATAGCATAGCAATTAAAATGGAGAATTCATTAGGAGGGGTAAAAAAATTTTCAACTGGCATAAGAAAGAATGGGGATACTTGAAGATAGGTCAATAGAGATTACATACTTGAAACACCAAGCAAAAAAAGGCATAAACAATAATAAACATAGCCTCAGAAGAATATGGGAACCATTAAACACACTAATGTATGTGAAACAAAAGTATCAGAAAGAGAAGACAGAAATAAATGAAAAAAATTACTTTAAAAAATCTCTGATTAAGGAAAGGGAAGATTCTGGAGAATGAGATTGACCAGATTATGTTATGTACATTTACAAATATGGCATAGTGAATCTCATTATTATGAATAATTACACTGCACCAAAAATTAATAATGTCTGAAAACTTTTTTGATTTTGGTGATTAATAATATTTTATCCATCTCAGGAGCTCAACAAATTTGGAGTAGAAAAGCAAAAAGATCCATATGCAGGCACTTTAGCAAAAATATTGAAAGACAGAGTTGAAAAGGAAATTGTGAAAGCAGTGAAGAGGCAACTTGTCATGTGCAGGGAAAGCCTAATAAGCATAACAGATTCCTCATCTGGAACAAAGGAGACAAGTGGGATGAAATATTCAAAGCACTGGAAGAGAAAAATATCAATGCCAGCAACAAAAATCCCTTTCAACCAAGGATCTTATATCCAGCACAACACTCAACAATAAAGGTAAAAATAAAATACTCCTACATAAAAACAGCCTGAAAAACAAAATGGGTTTCTAGCAGACCTACCCTATAAGAAATACTAAAGGAAGTTCTTCAAACTGAAGGTAGGCAGTGACCCCAAATTTTAATCCCAAATCTCTCTCTCTCTCTCTCTCTGTCTGTCTGTCTCTCTCTCTCTCTCTCTCTCACACACACACACACACACACACACACACACAATTACAAATCAAAGCAACTGTGTAATTATAAAATATTGTAAATGCATATTTATATTCTTTAAAAATTGGTTAGTTAAACAATTACACAAGACCACATATGCGTGTGGATTCAACCAACAGCAGATTGCAAATATTTTTAAATTGTACCTGTACTGAATATGTATAGAACTTTTTCTTGTCATTATCCCCTAATCAACACAGTATAACAGCTATCTATATAGCATTTACATTGTGTTCCTTATTATATTAATTTTGAGGTAATTCCAAGTATAAAGGAGGATATGCATAGGTTATATGCAAATACTACATAATTTTATATAGCAGAATTTGAACGTCCATGGGTTGCGATATCTGCAGTGTCTCCTGGATCCATTTCCCCACTGATTCTGATTGACAACTGTACTTGTATTTTTGATTTTATAACATTTAACAATACTACATTTTACCATCATAGAACAAAAGAAGTGGGTGGGAGCAATGCTGCGTTGGAATAAAGAGACAAAAGCATATATTCGCTAGAATCCACTCCAGAAACAAAGGAAGTTAACCAGAAGTAACATTACACAAATGTAATAAAATTACTTGCCTTTTTTCATAACAGCTTTAAAATGTACAAGCATGTAAAGTGACAATTAAAACAATATATGGTTGTGTTAGTAAAATACAGTTAAGGGGAGAAGAGGGAAGACAGATATGTAGCAGTATCCTTTTTTCTATAATGAATTATAGAAATTGAAAATCTTTAAGTTGATAGTTTAGTTCATATTTGAAGTTTATTGGAAAGAATTTATCTAAATGATTACAGATTTTTCTCTATGTACATAAAGAAAAACTACATACTTAATTAGCTATTACTGAAGAAATTACATAAAAGAGGCAGAATATACTCTAGTATATTCCCTGATTGGAAGGTTCCATATCATAGTTAATGTTTTACACTTTCCCTTGGGGTAGGGGTGATATCAGAAACTGAAGGTGGAGAGATAATGTCATGAATTTGAATTCTTTTTTTATTTTTGCTTTGGCACTTTATGTTCCCAACTAACTGAAAGAGAATGAAGCATAAAGAAAATGCTATATGTCAGGAGCAAAACTGGAGGAACTTTTTATTTTAAGCTAGTTTGAAACAGGAATGCTTCAAAGCAGATTACTTTAGGTACTCTAAACTCAAAGTCAAATGGGAGTAAAGAAGTCCTTGAATTTCAGTTTGAAAGTAAATATATGCTGTGTTTAAAAGAGGAAGATTAGGATAGGTCCAATTGGTAAGATCAATTTAGAAAAATACATAGTTTTAGCATGTATTTTAACATGGCTTGCTCTAAAATATTTCTCCAAATGCATTGTCTGTTTTAAGGTTTATTAAACATATCTCAATGTTTGACTATTTTTATAGAGGAAGTTATATTTGAACCTTGAGTGTATTGACAATCCGTAACCATAAATACTTCAGTATTTGTGCAATGTCTGGAAAGAGGTTTTGTTCTTAAGAAAAACTACACCATATTGAACATGCTGCTTCCTAGTAACAGAATGTGGAAATGACAGAAAAGGTTTTACAAAGTCAATGACCACCTTAGCCCTTGACATTGAAGCAGGTATAAACAGCACGCCTTCCTTTTTGTAGATCTTAAGATATCATTTTTATTTGCATCTGCATTTTGATATCAATATTTTTCAAATATTTTTGAATAGATGTACACTTTTTGAAATCAGATATTTTCATGCAGTTAATATTTAGATTTTCTATGTCTGAGATAACAACTAATCCACACGCAGGTGACAGTAGACTGCACTAGAGTGGCCATGGGAGAAGGCAGTGTAAAATGGATGGGAAATTTGACCTCTAGTTTCATATAATAACCTCGTTACTCGTTTCTATTGTTGCTGTTTTTGGCATAAAGTTAATACTGGTAATTCGCATTCCTTTTGCAATTCATTAAGAGTTAGTTTAATAACTCATTTATTGATAGTACAAAGAAATTAAATAATTTTGAAATGGATTTTTCAGTATGAATATCTGATATTTGGGTTTCATAAAACGTTAAGGAGTGATATCTCTTTTGGATGTTTCCCATTTCAAACTATTTGATAATTTCCACCCACAAAATAGAGACATAAAATTTTCAAGAAGGTGTTTTTTTGTTTTGTTTTGTTTTGGTTGAATTGGCTCAAATGCTTAGGCTGTGTCATTAATAGCTTATTTTCAGTCCATGAGTTAACTGGTAGTAGAATTTGTAAGTGAATCAATTCTATAGATAAAGGGTAATGATTGAAAATTGATTTACTCACCTGAAAACATTTGATTTTAAGGCGTAATACTTTTTTTTATCTTTCTTTATGCCAGGGGGCATGGAAGCAGGTATTCTTCTCTTGTCCTGGGCAGATAAGGAATATCTTTCCCTGAAAAGATTTATATTTTACTCATGTCTGTAGATAGAAATGGAGCTGCCATATAATGTTGCAATGTAGTATTCTACAAAGAGGCTTATATTCTGGGTCTACATATTCCCTTAAAAGAGAAAGATGGGTATAGATTCAAAAATAGCTGGGTGTGATTCTTGATTCTACCATTTGTGAACTGTAAGTTTGAGCAAATTACTTAGCATTTTAAGTCTGTTTACACTTCTATTTAATGGTGATAATATGATCTCACAGGATAATTTTAAGGAATAAATGAAACAGTGTATACCAAATACTGGCCATATGCATGTTTATAAGATGTTTGCTAATGCTATTTTCTTTTAACCAGAAATTATATGCAATTGTTCACATTATTAACTTGGGACATTATAATAACATGTCAGATACTCAGTTTTCTCATATATAAACTTTGCATAATATTAATAAACCATTCTGACAACTCTTAATTAAGTAGTTTTAATATAATTTCTAAATAAGAAAGAATTATGCTAACTTTAGAGATGTTCTAAAGTTGCGTCGTTAGAATGATAATGTTAATAGCCAATTTTATTAAGTGCTTATGTATTCTTATTCATTAAGTGTTTTATATTTTTTGCACCATTATTTTATATACATTAATTCATTTAATCCTTGAAACAATTATAAATTAGTTGAGTTTAAAATTTATCTACCTATAAAGTAGATATTCCCAATATGCTAATTCTACATATCTGGAAACTGAGCCACAGAAAGATATCACAACTAATGAGAGTAGGAATCGGGTGTCTATACGAGCGCAGGTATCTCCTCTGGTCTCAGGAGGAAATCTTGATAATACAGGGAGTAAAAAAAAATGAAAACTTCACCTTCAAAGAGTAGGAAAAATGGAAGAAAAATATTCAATGCAAGATATGAGCAACAAGGAAAGAAAATGCTGCCAAGCCATGACAAAAGGGGGAGAATAGTTAATACAGCATAGTTTGTGCCCATTGTCTTCCAAATTCTTATTGCAGATAAAAAGAATGAAATATACTCCTATTTTTACTATCTAGCTGAAAAGACAAGCTGAAAGCTAATGAAACAATTAGAAAGATAACAAAATCACATATTCAAGTGTGGCATTAGATATATTTATGTGTGTAGGGAGAAAGACATTTTACTTCATTTTTTAAAGATTCCTTTTGTAATGAGCTAAAAGGAAAGTTCTGCAGTAAAAGTCCCAAGGAAAGTTTCAAAACACTGTCCCTAACTGAAAATGAAGGTCGTGGTAATTGTAGGAGAGGGGATCAAATTGACTGATGTTTCCTCAGACATTCCCAGGCTTGTCCCAGTGACAGGATGTGCTGAACCACAAAGTTTAAGGGAAAAAAAATAAATCCTTTTCTCTATAGTCTTTTGGAAAAAATGAAAGAGGAGGACAATCTAATTTTTTTTCTCTTTATTTCCTTGGGGTCACTAGGTTTTCTTCTTCCTTTCTTTGCTTTTTTCTTATACATTAGATGATGAATTAAATGCAAGCTAATTTAATATCTGAGCATGTCTGTATCAGTGTTTTTCAAAGGTGGACACATGTTATCAAAATCATCTATGGTGCTTGTTTAAATGTGGATTATTGCTCACACTCCACATTTCCTGAATCATCTAAATTTCTGATAGTCAGTCACACTTAGGAATCAGAATCAAGATTCCCTGGAATCGTTGCTAGCAATAGATTTGAATACTACTCTATGTCTATGGGGAAATCAAGTCACTTTCAATATCTTTAACAGAACTACCTGAGATTGTTACAGGGGCTTATGGCCAAAGACTAAGAGGGGGGAAAAAATAAAATATTTACACCATTTCACTTCATTCAGAGAAACAACTGCTATGATGGAGCAGGGTAAGGAGTACATCAACACTTTTGGTATTTCTGATGTATGAAATGAGTCACAAAATGGTAGACTGATTGGGATTGGACTACTAAGTCTTGGGCATCCATGTGCCTGTGAATGGTAACATTTTCCCAATTCTCAGCCTGCCCGAGTTTCCTTCATTCTCCATATTTTTGGAATGCATCTCTGCCCTAAAGAGCAGGAGCCTAAATTGGCTGAACTAAACATCTAATTCCTTAACTGATTCTTAGAGTTAACCTGGCCCCTCATGTAAGAAACCTCTAAAACCTCACTATAATCACAAATCAATTATAGAAGTACACGGAAAAAAGTACAGGAAATGATAATAACATAAATTCACAATGTGATCAGCATAGTTCTGAGCTTGCGCGCGCTCCTGATATCTATCTATCTCTCTCTCTCTCTCTCTCTCATAGTCCTCACATAAAACTCCATGGAGTTTTGACTTTGATTTTCTCTATCATTTCAGTTCTGAGAATTGACACAGGGTGCTCTACCATGGAGCTACATTCCAAATATTTTCTATTTTATTATATATATATATATATATATATATATATATATATATATATATATATTATTTATTTATTTATTTATTTTGAGGGTCTTACTAAGTTGCAGAGGTTTTTCTCCAACTTGCTTATCCTCCTGCTTCAACTTCTTGAGTCACTGGGATTATAGTGCTGACTTATTAAGTGTACTTACCTTGCAAATGGGAAATTGAGGTAAGGGAAGGTCAGCAACTTGTCTGAGGTTACTTGATTTGTTGGGCAATGCAGATATCAAAATTCAAATATCACTTTGGATCAACATGGCATATTGTCTCTTCAATGAAATATAAGTAAATACAGGTAAAATATACTTAACCTAGTATAAGGGAGGCTCTCTAGGTATAGCAGGCATGACTGAGTGAGAAGCAGAATGAAGGGATAGATGATAGATAGGTAGAATGCAGATAAATGAAGACCAACATTTATGAATGAACAAATAGCATGGGCTATTTGTCATCTCCTTGCTAGAGCAAGGGAGTGAACTATCATTACTTGCACTTTGACAAAGACTCAAAACAGAGAGAAGAGAGACAGTATCACAATGGGAAACAGACGGCTTCGGGTGGTCCCTGATTAGAGGCTGGTGGCAGGAAGAAGCTGTAGGCAGGCTAACTAGAAATGGGAACTTCAATGTGATTGATTAGAGAAATGTATTTGTCTTTATTTGATTGGCTCTAAGATGAAAGTGAAGATAAAAAATTGGGAAGCCACCATTTATTAATCAAGTTCTGGCCTTTTGGGGCCAATTGTCACAGAAGTTATTGTTTAGCATCCTAAATTGTCAGTAGAGATAACAATCTCCATCCTTGCAAATCTGATTTATAGTAGACTGGCATTCTGAGTGGTTTATTGTAAATAAGAGGGTGTTTAGGGCAGGAACTACAGATTATGAAGTCAAAGTTCTATTTTTATATGTGTATGAATGTTGTTGATTTTTACAGTCTTGTCTCTCAGTAGAATTGAAATCAAAATGTAAATCTTCTCTTTGGAAAATAACACTATTAAAAAAGTTGAAATAGTAAATTGGGGAAGATAATTTGAAAATATATTAACAAATATATATGTATTAATATACTTATACGAAGAGCTGTAACAAATTACGAAGAATTTGTTAAACATCCCAGTGGAAAAAATAATCAGAGGAATAAAGAGTAATTCACAAAAGAAAACATATTTAACTCCAAAGAAATGCAAATATAATGAGATTTAATTTTTAGCCTATTACATTGACAAATATTAAAATGGTTGACAAAAGTGAATGACAGCATGGGTTGGAAGAGACAGAGATTCTGATGCACTGCTAATGGAAGTCTAAATTGGTCCAGCTTTCCTGAAAGGCAATTTGGCAACTGTATCAAATGCCTTAAACATATGTCTTCCCTTTGGGCCAGCAATGCTTTTCTATGATTTTATCCTAAGAAATAATGAAGCAAATGCATACATGTAAAGGGAAAGATTGAATTTAAAATAATCAATGAGTTCAGCAAAAGTGGATATTAAGTAAATTATCGCATATGACATTGTCCTTCAAATGGTGATCTAGGAATATAAGTGATGCTGAAAATTATATATTATGTTGAGGTAGCATAATCTACTTAAAAACTATTTGGAAGGATAAACATCTGAACACTAACAGTTATTGTCTTTGATGTATCATGGGGTTTGGAAAATGTTTTAATGTTAGTATTTTTATTGGTAATTTCTAATTTTCAATAATGAATATTTCTCAAAAATAGCTGAGTACTTTAGTACTGAAAAAAAAATTAACAACCTATATAGTTCACCATTGCTCCATCCAGAAAATATCTATTGACATTTTTTTAAAAAGTAATCCTTGCAAATTATTAGAATAGTCAAATAATTGTCTAAAAAGTTTATAATGAAAGTCAGAACTTTCCTTTTATCCCTCCCCAACCGCTCCCCAGAAGGTAATTATTGTTTCTAGAATTTCATGTATTGTTTTGGCAAGCTTTTAAGGGGCAAAAACATCCATCCGTCAAAAAAAGAAAAGAAAATTAACAAGCAATTCCAGCCTGATGTTCCTTGGCTCAAGAAATAAATTCAGTAAATCCTACCTTCTGTTTCTCTTTAGCTCTTGTCTGAATTCCCAGGTTTCTATCTCACTGAATTCATACTTGGATAATCTACATTATACCTTACAATCTGTAAGTTCAAATACCCTTCTTTTCCTTCCATTCAAATTAAAGGTACAGTTAAGGAAGACATATCTTACAGACTGTACATACATTTGTTGTAATCTTGATGAACAGTTGCATCGTTCCACAGATTATCTATGAGGCTAAAAATTCTTCCTGTGCTTTCATTTAAACAGGAATTGAAATAGAAAACTGAACCCATTTAAATAAATTTAGAGCTGCATTTTCTGTGCTAAATTCAAGTTTTGATTTTCCTAGTGTTGTTTCCTCAAGAGACGTGATCATCTCATGTCCAAAGCACAGACTTTCTCAAAAAGAAAATTTGGAGTGGGCTCTTATTTTCATAATGAAAACATTCAGATTTGAATTACTTCATCAAAAGAAGAAGATGACTCATAATCAGTAAAACACAAAGCACCCAGAGCAATATAGGGTGAATTCTGGAAAAAAAAAAAAAAAAGAAATTATCTCTGTGTACAGGAGCTCTTGCATTCACATTTAATTCTTCACAGGTAAATTTCCTGACTTCACAAATGGGTAAATAGTTATTTTTTTAAATGTGATTAAAGCTCCTGCTGAAAACCTTAACATTGATTTTTTTTTTCCTTCTGAGCATCTTGGGACTAAATTAAAGAAAATATTCTTGACTTATGGAAAATTTTGTTCAATAAAGTTTCCTGAAACTCCTTATCTTAAAAGAGGATTGCAAATATCAGAGCTAAGCAAAGATTCAAGAACTGCAGGTTTACAAGAGGGATATTATATAGAAGCACTGCACAGTTGCATATGACCTTAGGGTATGGATTCAGACTTGGAAGTTTGACTCCCTGTGATGCAATATAAAAAGGCACCCTTGCATTGATTAAATGCTCAGAGACTCATGGCTAATCAGCTCAGTTGCAAAAGTGCCCTTGAGTTTGACAGAAAGATCTGAACTTCAGCTTAACAACAGAGTCTAACTTTGCCCATATACTGCCATGCCTGTCACTCCTGTGCCCTAGATTCTGGATACAGTGAGGTATTTTCAGTGAAAGAAGAGGTGCTTTCCCTAGAATAAAGACATCTTGCACAACAGACAGACAACACATTAAAGCAAGGCATATTAAGGGTTTCTTTCACTATAGTGTCTCAGGTTTCATTAGATATATCCTCTGACAGAACAGTTTGGTCTCAAAGATATTACCTCATGTGATGAAGTTGATATTGACTCTAATTTATGAAAACCAGTCCTCTGAAGCCTAACACTTCATGCAAACCCAGAAGATATCTAATCTACCACCACTAAAACTTACCTACCTGGATAACTAAGTCCCCATAATTCTGCACCAGGTTATGTCTTGATTTTGGCAATACTATCTAAGGATTTCGAAGTTCTAGAACCATTTATTATTCTTATATGGATATGGTAGTTATCTACCAAAGCCTGGGATACTATTTCTCCTATGCTTTCTACAGACTAAACATATTTCCATAATTTAGTTCAATTATAAATAATAACTGACTATCCTATCATTGTTAGGATAGGATATGCCTTTTCAATATAACCATAGATACTTTTACCTTTACGGTAACTGGGTTGCATGGAGTACATGCTGAACAATCAGGAGACACTCCTAGACACTCCTAACATAGTAACATGTGTGTTACACTTGGCAGCTAAGCAACGGGGTTTTCATGCTGAACACTTAGGAATATCATATTTAACCAAGACATAGATGGTTGAAGGCAGTATCCTGAAAGCAGTATGTTAATTTACTTGTTCTATTACTCGGTCATTAAAGTATATGGTGTTTACCTTCATATCCCAGGCATTTACTAGGTTGAAACATGCAATGTGAGTAAAATGGGAATGTTCCTACCCACATAGAACATATGGTCCAGCAAACCAGTATGTTGAGCAAATAAACCTATAGTTATAATTAAATATGTAGTTAAAAATGTTAGGTGATATGAAGAAAAATAATAGAATATTATTTACAATTGGAAGCCTAGAATTCTAAATGTAATAAAATAATTTTGAATTAAAAGTGCAAAATAAGGCCATTGTTTTACTAAAACAAATACTGGAAAAATTTATCAGAAGACTATTCATTATTGAAAATCTAGAAAACATTTCAGGTCAATAGAAAGTGATCTGGGGATGGGGTTATGTTTCAGTGGTAGAATGCTTGCCTGGCATGTGTGAGGCACTGGGTTTAATCTTCAGCATCACATAAAAACCAATAAATCAAATAAACGTATTGTGTCCATCTACAACTAAAAAATATTTTTAAAAAAGAAAGAAACTGATCTCTGACCTAAGAAACATGAAAATCTAAATAGGCAAAATAAATGTATGCTGAATGTACTAAACAAAGATATTATAATATCTATTGGGCTAAAAACATAACAAAAAATATAGAATATCAGATAACCAAAGAAAAAGTCAGATAATCATGATTAGTAAATTGAAATGATTGGTATAAATGAGGCAAAAGTTCTAAGATCCTAGAATTTTCAATGATAAGGGTAAAATGATTGATTACTTACAAATTTTAGCAAGTTAATTATGCAAGTTATAATTTCTATTTTACCACAAAAAGGATGGAAATGGGGTCTTAATGGAATAAGATATCATTAAGAACATTTAGTCATCTGAAATAAATAAGAATAGAGATATTAAACCAGAGACCACAAATGGAAAGTACAATACAAGATGGTATAAATAAATCCAAATACATCAGTGATTGCACTGAATACAATTGGACTAAATGTACTAGTTAAAAATAAGATAACCAGACTGAAAAAAAAATAGTCTATACTGTTTGTAAGGAACATATGTAGAGTACATGAGTATAGAAAATGTTGATAGTCGGCAGATGGAAGAAGACATGCCATTAAATCCTAATGAAGATAAAGCTGATATAACTATATTAATAAGCAATTAAAAAGACTTTAATTTAAATATAAGCAGAATTTAAAAAATCACTTTGCAATTATGAAAGATTCAATGAGCAGAATGATGTAGCCATTTTAAAACTGTTCATGAATATTAGCAAAGCCTCAAATTATTCAAAACAAAAATTGACTAAAAATACAAAGAAATTGATAAAGCTCCAATGTTAGAAAGTTCGACATTTCTCTCTCATGAATCAATAGTTAAGTATTCAAAAATATCAGGATATGACATATTTGACAAGCATAATTAAAAAATTGACTCATTGACTGCAGAATATACATTAATTCAGATCATTATTTATAAATATTTAACACATACCAGATTGTAAAATATGTCTACCTGCAAACTCTCCAGAAGATTGAAGTAACTACATCTTAAAATATTTTATGAGAACACTATTACTCTGATAGGAAAAACCAGACCAAGACATTATTAGAAAACTATAGAATAATATCTCTCATTAACGTTGAAAATCTTTTCAAAAAGTTTTAGGAAAACACATCCAGCAGTTTATAAAACTGATCATACATCATGACTAATTTCGATTTATTCCAGTAGTGAAGTTTGTTTGATATTTAAATAAAAATCCATGTAACTCATCTTATTAACAGAGTAAAAGCATACACCCACTTCTCAAAATGTGGTCATCTCAATAGATGCTGAATATTTGATGAACCTAACATCCATTACTGATAAAAATAGATTCTCAGAAAACAGAAAGCAGATATATTCTCAATCTGAAAAATGAAAAAAGTTCAGTTAACGTCTTTGTTTTTCTTTCTTTCCTCCTTTCTTCCTTAGTTCCTCCTTCCCTTCTTCCTTAGTTTCTCCTTCCCTTCTTCCTTCCTTCCTTTTCTTTTTTCTCTCTTCTGGTACTGAGAATTGAATCCAGGAGGGCTTTACCACTCAACCCTTTTTATTTTAAAATATTAATTAATTAATTAACTTTACAGGAGAATGTATTTTGACATATTGTACATAAATGGAGCACAAATTCTGATTCCTCTGGCTGTACATGGTTCAAAGTCATTCCACTAGTATAATCATACATGTATATAGAGTAATAATGTCTGTCTCATTCTACAATTATTTCCATCCCCACAACCCTATTCCTCCCCTCTACACAAACCAAAGTTTCTTCATTCGTTCCTACACCCCCTCCCCCGACATACACACTATGGATCTGCATCCACTTACCAGAGGAGACATTCAGCTTTTGGTTTTGGGGGATTTACTTATTTCACTTAGCCTGATATTCTTTAGTTCCATCCATTTACCTGCAAGTGCCATAATTTCATTCTTATAAGGCTGAGTAATGTTCCATTGTATATATATACCACATTTTCTTTATCCATTCATCTGTTGAAGGGCATCTAGTTTGGTTCCATAGTTTAGCTATTGTGAATTGAGCTGCTATAAACATTGATGTGACTGCGTCACAGGACTTATTTTAAGTCCTTTGGGTATAAACTGAGGAGTCAGGTAGCTTGTCAATTGGTGGTTCTATTCTCAGTTTTCTGAAGTATCTCCATACAGCTTTCCAGAGTGGTTGCACCAATTTGCAGTCCCACCAACAGTGTATGAGTGTACCTTTTTCCCCACATCCTCGCCAACATTTACTGTTTGTATTCTTAATAGCTGTCATTCTGACTGTAGTGAGATGAAATCTTAGAGTAATTTTGATTTTTATTTCTCTAATTTCTAGAGATGTTGAACATTTTTTCATAGGTTTTTGATTGGTTGTATTTATTCTTCTGTGAAGTGTCTGTTCAGTTCCTTAGCCCATTTATTAATTATGTTATTTGCTTTTATGGTGTTCAGTTTTTTGAGTTCTTCATTTATCCTGAAGGTTAATGTTTTGTTGAGGTGCATATCATAAAGAATCTTTTCCCATTCTGTAGACTCTCTCTTCACATTATTGATTGTTTCCTTTGCTGAGAAGAAGCTTTTAGTTTGAATCTATCCTACTTATTTACTTTTTATTTTAAGACAGGGTCTCACTAAGTTGCTGAGGTTGGTTTAGGACTAGCCACCCTCCTGCCTCAGCCTTCAGATTTCCTGGGATTACATGCATGCACCACCATGCCTGGCAACATCATTCTTAATGGTTAAAAATTTAAGTCATCTAAGATCAAGAACAAGGAAAGGATATTTCTTCTCACCACTTCTATTTAATACTGGAGCTGGAGATTCCAGTCAATGCAATAAGGTATGAAAAATATAAATGACACATTATTAGAAAGGAAGAACTAAGACTGTCGTTATTTATAGATAATACAAATGGTTATGTCAGTTTATGGAATATAAAAAGAAAATAAGCTAACAAACCTAATGTGTGAGTTAGGCATAATTGTAGGATGTTATATCAACATTCAAAATCAATTGGAGTTTTATGTACTGGCAGGCAGTAATCAGAAATTGACATATTAAAAATTTTACACTTATAAAAGCAGCAAAAATATGAAATTCTTAGGGATAAGTCTGACAAAGTTTCATAAAGTCTCTACACCAAAAAATAGATGTGACCAAAAAAATTAAAGTCCTAAAAATAGAAATACCATGTTCATGTATATTTTTACCATGTCAATTCTAAATTGATTTATAAACTCAATGTATATCAACAAAAAAATCCCAACAAGAGTTTATGCAGACTTGTACTTGACATGTTTATTTTAAATGTTGATATTGATTTTAAATATTGATATTGAATATAAAAAGAATCTATCCTAGACACAGGTATGATTGCATGAATAGTGTGTTTCTACACCATGCACAACCATGGAATTGAAATATTATGTTCCATTTGTGTACAATGAATTGAAATGTATTCTCCTGCATGTACAATTAAGTAGAACAAATAAAAGTAATAATAAAAAAAGAAAAAATCTGGTAACATGCCAGGGAAGATAGTTTTCCCTCTCTAACTCAAAGGGAACAGGGATATTTTCTAAGAAAGCCTGAATTCTATCTTGATAAATGATTATCTGGCACCCCACACTCTAAGTGACAAAGTTTCACAATTACACAATTAGGATATTATATCAACATTCAGAATCAATTACAATTATAAATATAATTGGTAATTGTAATCCAGTTAGAGTGTGGTACAATATAATTGGTAGTTATAAGATAGTAGTATACAGATAACAGTGGTCTTTTTTAAAAACAAAAATCTATCACGTTTAAAACTTTGTTGTGGCGTTTTATAGGTGTTTGAATAACATACAAATCTAGTACATGTTTTTAATATGTACACTGTCACACTATATGTGAAATTTAACTTTAATAAATATAATTTTAGAAATATCAAAAAGACTCTAGAATAGCCAAAGCAATATTAAAAATTAAACAATAAATTGAGGAATTTATATTACCTGATACCAAAATTTTCTATAAGGTAAAGTAATGAAGATATTCTATTAGCATGAAAATCAACAAAAATATCTCAATTCGCTTAATTTTTTTTCAGTTCATTCCCTACAAATGATACTGGTATCACCCATGAGTGAAATTATATTTTGTGTAGAGAAATTTACAAATAAACAATTTTAATATTAAAAGAGCCTAGCAAGTTTAGTATAATATAAATCTCTATAAAATATCTCTGGTAAATGTACATACCATCAAAAGAGTCTATGAGATTTTTAAAGTCTTTCACTATGAATCCATATAAAAGCTCTAAAACCCATTAATAAATCTAGTAAAAGATATGTAAGACCTCTGTAGGTAAATATTGTAACCACTGAGAAAGATTAAAGAAAACATAAACGTAAAGATATACAATGTTCATGAATTCTTCACAAAATGATTTATACATTCAATGCAATTGTAGTCTTTATTTCAATAAGCTGATTTTTAAATTTAGATGAAATTATAAAGATTTAAAAAGAGCCAATACATTTCCGAAGGAAAATAAGGTGGGGAAACTTGCTCTGTATCGTAATATATTTTAAACCTATAGTAATAAAGACAATGTTGTATTGGCAAATATAGATCAATGAGACAGTTCAGAAAGGTTAGCACTAGTACTAAGCATATGTGAATGTTTGATTTATTAAGATGTCACTGCAGAGAAGTGACATGGTAAACCATGCTGGAGTAATTGACTAGCAGCATTTTTTTTTAAAGTAAACTTCTAACTCCCCACATATTAAGAAAAACATCAATTATTGAAGATGTAAGTTAATCTTCAAGATCTAAAATTTAAAGGTAAATGCTACAAAGCTTTTAAGAGAGAGAGTATGGGAGAATATCTTTAGATCTCAGGGTAGGAAAGAATTTCTTACACAAGGTAAAAAACACACAGCCCTAAAGACTTACAAAGAAGAACATATTAAATGAATTATTTCCATTTATCAAAAGACATTTATTATAAAGACAAGATCAGTTTCAGATTGGGAAAACACATATGCAATATCTATAATGAAAAGGAACTAGTATCTGTTGTATGTAAGAAACTGCTAATAATCAAAGTGAAACAGGCAGATATTTCAACAGAAAAACTGGCTAAAAATTTGAAGAGTTCTTTCAATCAGGATATCTAAATCACTAAAAATGAGTTAAAAGTTAACATGAAAGCTTATTATTAATCAAGGAAATGCATATTATAATTATAATGAGATACAATACACATGTTCATATTGTCAGGTACTAAAACATACTTTTCCAAGAATTAGCAAAGAAATGTGACACAGGAACTACTAGCACATCATTTTGGACAATGCATTATCTTGAAATGCTAAAGATGCCGGGGTGGAGGGACACCCCTGTCCTATGTAAAATGTGCATATTTATCTGCAACAAGAAATAAGAAGCAAAAAAATATGTATCTCAAAGCTGTGTTTTGGGGCAGGGGTTCTTGCTCAGTGGTAGAGCACTTGCCTAGCATACATGAGGCACTGGGTTCGATCCTCAGCACCATGTAAAAATAAAATAAAGATAAAGTGTCCACCTAAAACTAAAAAATAAATATTTTTTAAAAATCTGTGTTGGAGCTGGGATTATGGCTCAGCTCTAGAGTGCTCACCTAGCATGTGGGAGGCCCTGGGTTTGATCCTCAGCACCCCATAAAAATAAATAAATAAAATAAAGATATTGTGTCTAGTTACAACCAAAAAATAAATATTAAAAAGATAAAAAAAATATGTTTACCAAAATTTTTTAAAAAATTAAAAACAGTACTCTCATAGTATAATGAATAAACAAATTATGATAGGAATAAACCATAGAATACTATATAGAAAAAATATTATGATTTATGTGCAATAATATGTCTAAACTTTATAATCTTAATATTGAGTGAAAAGTAGCAAATTTTAGAAAATGCATTTATTATGTTTTTATTTATACAGTGTTTAAAGAAGGCAACAAACAACCTTGGGTTTGTTGGTCCATAAATTTAAAATAAACTAAAGGAAACAAGGAATTATTACTAGTGTCGGGTTAGTGCTTTCTTCAAAAGGATGAGACAGTCAATGGGAAGAGACACAGGAGGTTCCGGAAATGTTAATCACATTCTTATGCTTTACCTATGAAATGTTTTTATGAGTGTTATAGATACTTAGCAAATAAACTTAATTTTATATACTTTTGTATATATAAGTTCTATTTAATAATGAAAGGGTTAAAAATCAAAACCCACAAGTCTTTGGAAAAGTTGAGATGTTTGGGCTCTTCCTGGCTGTGCCCCTCTCTTTGTCTTAAAGCCCAGAAATCAGTTTCTTTAGAGGCATCAAAGGGACTGTCAGCAGAAGGATTGAGCTGGGGCATGGTGTATTCATCTTTAAGCCCACTCCAGCACTATCCAGGAGTTAAAAAGGAGGCCTCTGGAAATCTTCATTCCTGCTTTCTACACTCACTTATATCCACAATCTAAAAACTAAGGTCTCTAGACTGTGACTCACGAGCTTTAACAGAAAATACAGGTCTGCTTGGAGCTGAAGATAAAGACTCATGACTTGAGTGTAACCAGTCATGATGGAGCACTTCACCTACTCAGTGGAGGCTGCAAATTGTCCTTTCATGTGAACCGACAGCACCTCAGAGCATTGGATTGGTTTGGCAGTGAAGCAGGGAAAACTGTGTCGAAGTGAAAATAATCTGATACACAAAAATGTTCTAAATCGTTATAATGGTAGAGAAATGTTATGGTTGGTGCAAAAGCAAGTCATTACTGGAGGCAAATGACTGAACTAAAGAAATTTGATTTCCCCTGGATTTTCACTTCATGGGTGGCTGCCTACAAGAAAACTCAATATATCTCCGAGACTTTTGCCTCTCTGTCAATTTGACTGAAATCGGCCTATAAAATCCAAATGATTTCATTCTACATGAAACTAGGAAAATATTTGAAGGCTGTATTTTTAATCAGACTTCAGAATTCCTTCAAGACTATAGTTTCTTTGTCAGATGGGTTTGTTGAATCAGAAAAATGTCCAATTGTTGTATGTAGGAAGGGGAGAATTTGATTCCCAGTGGAAAGAGGTCAGTCTGAGGCGAAGCTTAAGACAGTGAAATGTTGCTAGACAATGGTGCACATGGAAGTTTGCCTGGTCAATTAAAAAGTACTGGTTTCTAGGATTTGGCAAAATTAGTATATAAGATACATGGGAAATTCTGAGAGAAAGATTCCTGTACCATTTCTGGTTTTAATTTCAGTTCCAGGCCAGCAGAAGCATGGGTTTTATCTGTGTAGTAAAAATAACTTTCCTATGTTCATATTTGAATACACCACCAGTGAAACTCTGCAGCACAAGAATGGATTCCTAATTAGAATAATATACTCCCTGTATGTATAATATATCAAAATATACTCTCTTGTATATTTTCATATACTCTCTTGTCTTATATATCTAAAAAGAACAAATACAAAAATTTAAAAGAAAAGATTACACCTAGGGAGGATCATGGATTGACAGTATCACAAGTTATCTGCTTTGGCGGGCTCTGGCTACATGTTCTACAGACATTAGGTAAGACATAGACATGATCCCTGAGCTCTCTTCCCATAGAGAAGCACAATACAGTTACAACTTGGAAATAAAATACATGGAGAACCGATCAATTAAAATAGCATAGTCACCAAAATATATTTCTAGTGTTTTCACCATCAAAAAAAAAATGATAAATCAGATAGATACATTAATTAGCTTGATTGAATCTTTCTATGATGTATACATAAATCAAAACATCACATTGTACTCCATAAATATACATAATTATAATTTGTCAATTAAAAACAAATAAAATAGTAAACCAATTGAGGCCATGAGTCACACATTTGTTTTATTTCTCTGTATTCCACAAACAAACCTCACACTTCCTAACAGAGTGTTCCTGTGAACCATGCACTCAACACCTATTGATTTGCTTGCAGATGGGTGACTTGCTTGTTATGGAGCCACTGAGAAAGCAACCATATAGATATCAGTACCCTTTATTGCAGTTATCACATCCATTAACCCCACACAGATCCTGAAAGCTAGCACTTCAAGTTCATACCACAAAAAGGATATCTTCCTTACCTAAGGATCTACCTTATTCTAGGAGGTGATCAGAAAGAATGATTACTAACACTGCTTCAGGTTCCTGTGAATACCAAATGAGGATCTTGACATCTTCCTTTAACACCTGGTCCAGAGAGAGGAAAACAAATGGCACACGGGGGTAAATTAGGGTATTTTAGCTACATCAAATTTCAACTGACATAAATTAAAAGGCCCTTCATTGATATCTAGCTGGAATCCCAGAAGGAGTGTGGCTTGAGGATAATCTTAAGCTTCTCACTCCATCTCTTTCTCTCTGCAGTTTCCCTTGGCTATCCTCCCTCACTCTGTTTTCCTCTTGGAGAAAAATTCTGGTAGAGGTTCCCAACTTCACATCCATATAATACAATGTCCTGAGTAAGGGAGAAAATGTTCTTAGCTCAGACATAAGCAAGCATCCTGTGTTTCAGCTGAATGGGACTGCTTATATTACTCACTCATCCCTGCACCAGTGATTATGGAGAGCACAATAGAATGGGTTGATTAATCCAAGTCTAGAAGGTTTGCCCTTGAAGTTGGGAGAAGGTAATTTCCATCACAATTTCCCAAAGAAGGTTGAAGTAGACCCTGAATCAAAATTTGGATGTGACAGGAAAGAAGAGAAAAATTATTCTGGTAGGCAAACCAAAAAAAAAAAAAAAATGTGCACTATGAGAAGGGGAAAGAGAAGAAGAAAGAAAACTATGTTGATGTTTCTCAATTTTGGCTGCATATTAAATCACCTAGGAGCATTTATAAATCCTGATGACCAGGCAATATCCTAGGATAAATAAATCAGAATCTCTGGAGGGAAAGGGAAAGCTGGTCATGTTTAAGTCTCCCCGGGTGATTTCGATGTGCACTTCAATGAGATTACAGCATTGCATGGGAAGGGTTTATTCCAGGAAGATAAAACTCCCATGTGTCAGCTTCTCTCCTTATGTGGGGATGTTGAGGAGAGATGAGTCGGTTTTATTCACCAAGCTCTGACAGCTTAAAGCCACCTGAGCTGACAGTTGCATTTCCCCTTACAAAGTGGCTTAAATGTAGTGGAATTGTACTTTTCTAGCTGCACAATGAACAACACAAGGTTACAACAGTGGCTAAATCCCATGTGGGAGGCACAGAGAAAGCCATTGTAAATACTGCTTTTCCAGAGCAACAGAAAATAGAGGGGGATTACAGTTGGGTTTAAAATACCATTTCTTTCCCTCCACCATTAATGGTATTTTTACAGTGTGCAACCATCAGTCCAGCACGGCCTGCTGTAGCCCAGCTTTGTATTGTTTTGTTCTCTGAGTCCTATCCCTCTCCTTTCATCCATGTACTACTCATTTTCTCACTCACTGTTTGCTACTCTGGAGTCTGTAGTCACCCTCCAGAGAATTTAACAGATGAATCTGGCCCAAGAACAAATTACAAGAGAGAGAAACCAAATCACCCTTCAGATTTGTAATTTCCTGCTTTTCTTTCCTCCTCCTCCACCACTTTCTCCTCCTCCTCCATCCTTCTTCTTTGTCGTCTTTGTATAAAAGGAATAAAAAAATAGAAAACAGCTTTTTCTCTCCAACTTGATGTTTAAACTGCTTCGGCTTTTTTTTGAAAGTCTTATCTTCTCTTTGGATTCACTCCTTTTTTTTTTTTTTTTTTTTTTTTTATGTTCAGAAAACGCTTTCTAGAAAAATACCAGCTACCACTGGCCTCCATTTTGTCATGAATTCATTCTTCCATCCTTCAATTTATTTATAAAAATGATTCAGTGCCTAAATAGATGCCAGGAAGCATACCAGGATCAGGGGATAAAGCCATCCTGAAAATAAATAAACTCCCTGATTTGCATTTTTACATTTTAATACAGGAATACAATCTATAAGCAAATACATAATAAACCAGGTAATCATCAATTTGATATAGAACAATAAAACAAGTTAAGAAGGAGGGAGAATCTTGGAGACAAGGTGCAGTGAAAGAAATCAGGATTTTCAGATACTTTTTAAATGTCATGTTGAGGGAAGGCCTCCAAGTGTCTGAGTAGAGACCTGAAGGTGCTGCTGCTAGAGCTACCACCTGGACAGTGGGAGAGATTTCCAGAGAGTGAATAGCAAGTAGATACCACCTGGATGAATGGGTGTGGGGGGGGAGGGCCACGAAAGTGAGGCTAGCAGAGCTGAAGTAGAGTAGAAAAGGAAAGGTGGTTGAGCATACATAGCAGGGTTCTGATTATATAATAGCTCATGCACCATTTGGCCTTCATCTGAATGAAATGGAAAGCATTGGAGGATTTAAACTTTAAAAAATGATGTCATGTGGCATATTTTAAAGGGATTCTCTGTTAACAAAAAGCTTAAGGAGGTAAGGGTGAATTCCAAGACCGTTTACTATTTATTCTTTAATAATTTTATATTTGAGACAGGGTCATGGTATGAGATAAGGTTTTACCTTTATTGGTTGAACATATTCCTTTATGGTATATGAGACTGTCATATATTAAGTTTTCATATAAAACTATAAACTGCTTCAGAGGCCTTTTTTCAGTTCATTGAACTATTGATTATTGCACCAATATTTTAATTATTGCAGTTCTGTAGCTTTTATTATGTTGTAATAAATGTCTCATGTTTTCAGTGAGTATTTGATCAATCAAAAAAGGCCCATAATATAATACTAAATAACTTGAAAAAAAATGTACAAAATTACAAATAATCATGCTCCTGAAATGGTAAAATAGAGATGATTTTTTTCTCTTTATTGTCATCTCAATTTTATATGATAATCATATTTTGATTATAATAAAGTTAGGAAAAATGTATACACATTCCAATAAGTAAAATATTATCCTCTTCCTTACCAAAAATAGTTGTCATTAACATACTCATAGTACTTAAGTTATTTCAGTAACTATCAATGCCTCAAAAGAAAACATGACTTATCAATAAAGAACTTCAGACTCATATATCTCTGCCTACTCAACATTTCAATTTAAATATTCAATTGGCAAAATTCAAACTCAAAGTTATTGAGAAAATAGTCATAATTCCCCTTTCCTCAAAACTGCTTCTCTGCAAATTTTTCTAATTCAATAAATGGTACCATCTGTGACCCACTTTCTCAAATAAAAAATTTCAAATAACCCCCATTCCTTATTATTTTTTTTTTTTTACTGTGCCTGATTAATATATTGGCAAAACCTACTGGTTCTACCGTAAACACTTCACCATATTCTTGTTATTCTCGTCAGTGCAAAGACCATCATCTCCTAATTCATTTCCCCTGCTTTATTCAAATTTCTATGTGGGAGCCAGTAATGCTTAAAATACCCAAGTCAGATCATGTTAGTCAATCATTCCCACAATACATGTCAGTGTTACACAAAAAATAAAAGCCAAAATTTTTGCAATGGCCAACTAAGTCCTTGCATGACTACAGATATTACCAACCCACGGCCCATTGTCACCAGGCTGCATTCATACCGTCCTTCTAGCTATTTCTTAACATTGCCAAAAGCTTTCCTCCAAGACATTTTGAATTCTCTGTTCTTTCTTCCAAGGGTAGTCTTCCTCCAGATACTTGCATGGCTTTTTCCCTTACTTCATTTGGTTCCTGCTTAAACTACCATCTCTTCAAGGAGGACTTCCATGACCAGCCTGTTTAGAATAGTGTCCCAAATGATGTTCCACTCTTCTCTGAGTGTATTTTTCTTCAAAGTACTTATTACTAACCATACATGCATTTTGTGTTGGTTTTAATATTTACTGTCTCTTACTCTGCTTAAATAAGAGCACTACATTCTAAAAGAATGGGCTTATAAAACAAGAGGGGGCAATATATTTCACCTGAAACACAATAACAAGAAACAGCCAGAGGAAAAATATTGATTAAAAAAATCTGTTCCTAGCTACATGACTACTAGGCTACTAGGAAACACACAGTTTCTTGCATATATTTAAATATCTAATTGCATTGTATTCCTCTTGTTGTTTTTATAAAAATCAAATTCAAGATTGTGAAAGTTTATTTTTTTCTTTAAAACTCTCAATCATAGGGGCTGGGACTGTATCTCAGTGGTAGAATGCTTGCCCAGCAGGGTGAGGTACTGGGTTTGATCCTCAGCATCACATTTTTTTAATAAATAAATAAAACAAATTTATAAAAATATTTTTTAAAAAGTCTCAACCATATTCTTAAAAACACAAAAAGGCACCCAGCTCTTTGTCCATAATTTATGGTCATCCTTCCCATTTCAGTCTTCATCTCTCACTCCAAAATATCATTGTGCTGAAGGGTTTGCAGATGTCCTGGAGTGGAAGCACACCGTAGCTGGACCAAATCCTGGATGTAATCCTGAAGTCCAAACTGCTGCCATCACTGCCATGGAGACACTGGAAGAGAATCATCTAAAACCCTGTATTAGTTACAATCAGAGATGAGAGAAGACATGGCAGTCACAAAAAGCAGAAGCAAGAGTTTTTAAGAAATAAAGAAAAAAGAGGAAAGAAGGAAGAGAGAAAGGAAGGGGGAAGAAAGAAAAAAGGAAAGAAGATCAGAGACCAAAAGAAAACATTTGGAATTTTACTCTACTACAGAATTAGAGGATAGAAGGATAGTTAGACAAAAGCAAAGAAGCTCCTCAACTTATGAAGAGGTTTACACCCTGATAACCCATTGTTATTTTGAAATTTTTATACACCTAACCTATTAACCATCATAGCTTAGCAACACAGCACATGAAAGAATATTGGTTGTTTACCCTTGCAATCCTGCAGATGACTGGCTTCCTCTGACCAGCAAGACAAGCAACCATAATTCTGTATATTGTTAGCCTGAGGAAAGATCAAAATGCTAAATTCAACGTATGATTTCTACTGAATGCTTATCACTTTTTCATCATCATAAAGATGAAAAATCAGGTTGAACCACCATAAGTTGGGGACTATTTATCTATCTACACACACATGTATATTTGTATACACACACACACACACACACACACACACACACACATGCTTACACATGTGTGCATACATAAAAAGAAAGTCTAGGGCAGGGGCTGTAGCTCAGTGGCAGAGTGCTTGCCACAAGTGTGAGGCACTGGGTTTGATCCTCAGCACCAAATAAAAATAAACAAATAATCAAGGCATGCTGTCCATCTACAACTATAAATACATAAATAAATAAACAAGTAAATAAATAAGAAAGTCTAAAAGATAAAATTAAGAAAATATTCCAGGATATAGAATTAGAGAGCAAACATTGAAAATGGAAGACAACAGAGAAAAATAGGGATCAGTCTACCAAGTCTTATATTTGGAAAGAGATTTGTAAATAAGAATCAAAAAACAGAGAACAAAAAAATACTTAAAGAAAACTTATGAATAACAAATAAACAAAATCCATGATGATATGATGAAAGGAAACCATTTTCAAAATTAAAGAGGCCATAGTGTAGCAAAACAACAATTTTTAAGACCCATATTAATCCACATCAACTTGAAGTATTAGAGCACTAGGGAAAACAGCAAAATTCTTAAAACTTCCACATGGGTAAAAAGTTAAGTTACAAGCAAAAAAAAAAAAAAGTATAAAATAAAATAAAAAAGGAATACGTGACAATGGACTTCTTAACAGTAACTCTGGAAGCCGGAAAATAATGTCATCCAAAATGTTGTGGTAGGTGACTTTCATTTCTATAGCCTCAGAATCAATCAATAAGTATGGTATATGAAAAGGAGCACCAGAGTAGTCAAATAATAAGGAAGCAAGAAAACTAAAAACTTTAGTAGAATCATCCTAATGAATAAGGGAACCAGATTCAAGGCAGCCCCAGGAATTCTAGCAAAAGTTTAGAGACCTTTAATCTGCAACCATCAATCCAACTCAGCAACTTCCTTTGTTTTTTCTATATTCTGTCTTATTTTCTGACTATCTACCCATTTATCTTTTTTCTCTTTTCTTTACACTTGTTGGGTTTTGAGTTCTGTTTCTTGTACTAATTACCTGTCTTTGCAATATAAACTGGATCAAATTCTTAAGGATAAAACTTATTTTTCTTGTCTTTTCATGTCAAGGCACTGTACAAATCATTTAACAGCCTGTGGATTGGTTTTGAGGATTTTTACCACTAATTATAACCAAAGGTGATGGGTTGGTTTCATGCATTAAAAAATAGGACCACCTTGTGTCTTTTTGTTTTCTTTAGCAAAGGCTATGAATAATGCATTTTTAATCAAAGCAATGGTCTATTTTCAGTACCACTTGAGAAGTTGTTAGACATGCGAATTCTGGGGCTTCCACTCAAGGTCTACTCATTTAGAGATCCAGGGTTGAGCTGCAGCCAACCACTATAAGTGATTCTGAAACAGAGTAAAGTTTTTAAAACTACTGCCTTGGAAGGGCCTATCCTAGTGCTAGTACTGAATATTTAGTTTACAACGTAATATCTCTGTATCTAAGGTTTTATTATAAAAGGTGACAATATCCTGCCTTTCTTCTTTTTATCCTCCCCTCCCAAAATGTTACAGCCTTTTGAATGTTGGATCTTTTAGCTAAGGGATGGGAATGGATGGAGAGCAGGTATAAAATAAGGTCAATGTGTGCATGTTCTCCAAGTAAAAAAACACTAAGACACACAACACTTCTAGAATGTCCCAGAAACATTCTATGTAACTATCTTTAATATCCTTAGCTATATCTAAACACAGGGAAATCATTTTTCAAAGCTTTTAATAGGTTCATATTTTTCCTATTTAGAACAACAAACAATTAATATACTTAACTGTCACTTACTGAGAATCTAGTATATGCTGTATTGCCTTGTTTAGATCTTCAATTGTTCTGTGGTTGGACATTTTTATATGTTTGGTCTGTGGAAGCCCTCGAAACATTTGTAGACAGCTTGAACTCTTAACTCTTCTCTCTCCAAGCAAAAATGACCTTGGCTCTGTCCACTGCCTTTCATACGACATGGATTTAGGCTTTTTAAAGATTCTCATTGCCTTCCCTAGATCATATTCCAGATTTCTAACATGGTATTCATTTCCTCATATTTCAATATTTACATACTACGCATGTCAGTAATGGTCTGATGCACGCATCAGTTTACCTCCTTTGCTTTGGACTTATTATTCCTACAAGAGGAAGATAGTTACCCTCAACTCCCAGAAATCTAACTCTGGCTTATATAAACTGATGCCATAACTGGTGTCTTCTGACATGTTTTTTTTTTTTAACCAAAGTGTATTATTTTACATCTGTTCATATTATATATCATTTTAGTAGTTTTAGTCATCATTCCAATCTGTCACAATTTCTTTGAACTTTGATTCTCTCTTTCTTTCTTTTTTATTAGCTATTCCTCCCATATGTCTGTCATCTGTAAAGCTTATAATCTTGCTTTTATGTCTTTCTCCAAGCTGATAAAAATGTTGGGTAAAACAAGATACCCATAATAATGCACATAATACTAATATTTTATATTTGCATGATGCTAAAATAGTCACAAAGCACATTCATACGTGTGATCTCATTTGATACTATAATCTTAGGTGGTAGGATGGCAGCCTTTTTGTTCTTACTCTTCTATTATTGACAAAGACTTTGATGCTAAGAGAATATGTGTCACACCATCACTGGTAGAAAGAACTTAAGTGTTTTAAAGAGGTTTTCGTTTATAATTCTAATCGACCATGGATTTGAATCCACCTAACTATATTACCATTCAGGACCCTCCTTGCATATCTGTAATCATTTTCATGGAACAGGATAGACTAACTCCTTTTTCTCTGGAAGAAATGGAGTCAAAAATAGGAAAAACAGACCAAAAGGGAACGTAATGAGAGAGGAAAATCCAAACGAAACATCTTCTGACTCTCTAAATGCAACATAGGCCACAGAAGCCTAGAGGAGGAAAGTCAGGAAAGTTGATGGGGAATCTGCTTAGGGTGGCCAAAGAACCATCTGGAATGTCCTTTGTTGAAATGTCAGGTGCTCTATGCTCTTTGCTTTGAAGACTAAACTGCAGGTCTGGGGATGCATTTGATGACAAGTCCAATTGAAGAAGTCAACTCTGAGAGAGTGTTGGATCCTCCCATGGGAGGTCTGTCTCAGTCCATTCCCATTCCTGTGAGGCTTCATCCCCAAGGAGCCGTTTTAGTTTAAAGAGCACAGCTACCCTGCTCTCCAGTAGAAAGGAGGACAGAAATGTTCTGGGTGCTGAAGGACAGCCCCTTACTTAAGCAGTTAAAATCATGGTGGTAACCCCGGCAATGGACACAGTAGGCATCTATTAGCTTGAGTCATGAAAATTCTGAATGCTTATGCTTTTTACACAATGAAAATTTCTGGGGCTTACCAAAAACCTAGTTATGTTCTGAGGGTTTTTAAGAGGACCAGAATAAGGAAAAATACCTAAAATATTCATCATAACTTCTTCCTTCCTTCAAAGGCCTTTGAGAAAAACGTGACTTCAGCTAAATTTATTTTTTAGACATTTTTGTATTTGGGATAAAGTATATATATATATATAATATATATATATATATATATATTATATATATGAGAGAGAGAAAGAGAAGCTTTTTCTACATGCTGGGTACTATAGTAAGTGATAGGAAGGTATTAGTAACATAAAATCATAAATTTCAAGAGTTCCTAACCCAACTGAGGGATTAGGCAAAAAAAAAAGCCCATAAATTCTAGGTAAAAATATGGAAAGATAACCCTTTTCTTGGCCAAATAGGGTAGGGGAGTCTTTCCAGATAACAGTTCTGGGTATTGAAGAATAAATATGAGTTAGCCATGTGAACAAGAGGAAGAAAGGGCATTCCAAGGCTAGAAGAGTCACTGATTGGATAAAGGCCAGAGGTATGGGGATAGGGTACATTTGTAAAGGTGATGAAGAGTTAAGAGACAAAAAATTTGAGAGTGTTTTCTTTTACTGTTAGTATTGCCTACTGGTAATGTTAATTAGATTTTTCCTGATGAAAATCTTAAATATCTTTGATTTTTATTGAAGAGGTTGCATCAACACTTTATTATTTCCTTGTGCTTTTTATTTGCATTTAATTTCCTTACATTTTAGATTTAAGGAAGTATGATGCTAATTTTTTATAAAAAGAAAAGTTATGCCTCAATTGAGTTACCTAACTTTATTTGCATAGCTATGTACATTTCAAAATAGAGCACAATATCAAAACAAACAATAATATCCCTGCCATGTTATGCAGAGGTATGATTACACACTTTAAAACTCAATTTTATTGTGCGTATATGAAGACTGTTTTTTTGATTGCTTAGGTTCTTTTTCTAAGCGCATAACAATTTCATTCTTCATCTTCAAGTTCTAAGGTTCAACTATATTTGAATTATCCATAAAAAATGATAAGTATTTTCTCTTTATGAAATTTTCCCCATACTTCATAATTTGAAAATGACTAAAGCAATTTGTGCACTAAGAGGCAGCGGGTGGGGGGCTTCCTTTGTTCTCAGACAAGAGCAAGGGAGTTTGAGAATCAAAGGTAATTTCTTGAAAGAAAAGGGTGAACAGGTCAAAACAGAAGGTGATGTTGGATGTTGTTTTGAAATACTAACAATAGCATCCTTTCCTCCTTGCTTTCTAGCGAGATAGTGTGAAATAAAGCTGGCCAGGCAAGCACGCCAGGGTCTCTCTGTGGACCCTCTTTTAAATACCAGAAAGACCCAGTGTTCTCCATCTATTCTCTTCTACTTTAGAGTGAGAGAAACACCTAAGATTGAAAGCAAGGTTAAAATCTAAGCCAGACAACAAGGAGATGGCTGAAAGGGCTTGTTCACCTGCAGTGTAATGAAAGCTGTTGGTTCTGAGGTGGAAGTTGTGCTTTGTTGGAGACTTCTGGTTGCCTAGAAGTTTGCAATCAAAGAGGAGTTGAGAGTCTGATGTGGTTGAGAGCAAGTGGAAGTGACTCTGTTGCATTGCTCAGCTGCGATGCAGGCATGTGTATTGAAATGGGAATCCCTGGGAAGTCCCTGACGGAAGGCTTCCAGTTGTGTTCTGCCAAAGAAGAACAAATCCAAAAGGATCTGGAGTTCTGACTTCAAAGACAGTGTAACAGACTCATGGCCTTTCCTGCCACTTCTGTTGTTCCTACCCGTTGTATCCTTTGCTAGACAGCACACTGGTAAGCCCTCTCTGTGCATGCAGGATGTTGTACTACCCTGTTAAGAAGCTCAAAGTCTAAACTACTTACGAAGGGGGTTTAGTTAAGGATATGTGGATTGCCTAATAATAATATAGAAATCAATTTCTTTTAAAAAAGGAGCATGGGTTCTAACAGGGCCTTACTTAGATATTAATAAGTGTATATATATTGAAGACCACTAACACATTTTAAAATGTAAATACATACTGACTTTCCAAGGGAGTAATGCGGTAAGAAAATAAAGTGTTTTGAAGCTATGAACAGAATTACCATTAGCTACTATGCACTAAAATGCTGACAGACTCAAAGTTAAGGAGGTAATAGGTATAATACAGTGAAAGCTAGAAATGAGGACAGAAGAGGACTTGGCAAAGAAGAATCAGAGCTTATACAATCACTGGGACAAGGCTTGGCATAGCTTACTTGGAGAATTGCTGCAGATTCAGCATAAAGACAGGATCCAGGGAAATGAAATGGTACTTGAGTGAGGTGACTTATATTTTGTAAATGCGATGATTTATTGCTAGTAAGCTGACTGAATTATGTTAAATTACCACGGATAATCCAGAGGTGCCTGACATTGTAATGTGAGTCTATAGGGCATCAAAAGCCATCTACCTATGTTAAGCTTGGGGTTGAAGTTGTCCTAGGAATGAGGGGGAAGATAAGAATATTAGATCATTTAAATAGACTGAGAAAAAGTTGCGAGCAGGGAGTGCCTATTGGAGCAGATTTCTTAAGTGAAAAACCCTCCTTTCACTTTGCGCCTGGCTTGCTCATTGAATTGAGATGCCAGAGGAAGAAGCCTAACATTTACAGAGATGGGTTAATGGTGCCAAATGAAACTGAGTAGTGACTCCTTGTGCAGCAGGCCCGTGCATGGCAGAATGACAGTCAAGGATACCAAAGGGACATCACAGTGCAGCCTTTCGCTACATAAAGCCCATTGCTAACATTTTGCTCCGTTTTCTTTATTTCTAACAATATTTTGAATAGAAGAAAATCAGAAACTCCAGGAGGCTGAAATGTTTTCTACAATGACTTCCTGAAAATGCAAAAGAGATGCAGCTCCACCCCTTCTTCTCATTCCTCTCTAACCTTCTAATGGATGCTATGCTATCCTCAGAGCCCTCAGGATTCCAGCTTTATCCCAGGCCATTTCCTGAGCTGGTCTCTCTCTTTTTAGGCCCAGAGAACTCTGTTTATCATTATTAAGCTCCCTGCTCTGTGAGTCCTGCTACCACACCTCCTGCCTTCCTAGAGCCTTTTTTTTTTCTTTTCCTAACAGCTCCATATGTTTGCACAATTTTCACCCTCAGCCCCCACAAACTTCCCTCTGCAGGCTGCCCCTCCCATCTGGAAGCAATCCTCCCCAGTTACATTAATATTAAAAAATATCCTCATTCAGTCCTCACTTCTGACCTAGTACTGTAGCATTCTCTCTCCCACTGGAAGCTGCAAATTTGCATTTTATCACATCCACCCCAGCCCATATGGGGTCACCCTTCAATCCTTCGATATTTTTAGAGAAGGAGGATTTTGCTCCAAGCGTTAGTCTGATATTCGTGGCTTTTCAACTGTGAGTTACTTTGGCTTTCTGGTGACAAGCTGCAGCAGAGATTGAGAGGGGAATTATAACCACTGTCAAAGACAGAAAGTATTCCTCAAGACTCCAGAATCCTATGGACTCCTCTCTCCTCCTGTGTGTTGAAATGCCAGGTACAGTGTGAATTAGACATGAGCATGGCTGAGACCATGTTGTGCACCAAGAAGAGGGGACCAGGTGATAGCTGAGTTAAAACTTGCTAAGAACTACTAACATCCAGATCAGTTAAAATTCTGGGGGGCAATCATTGCTCTCATAGTAATATTAACGTTCTTTGACAGGACATTTTGGATGTTCTTGAATTTTCTTTGGCAGGAATACTGACCCGGATACTTAAGTGGCACTTTGAAAACATGGAGCAGGATGCCCACAAGTTATTGTCTATTCCTGCCTTAAATAACTGTGTAAATCTCTCTGCTGTTCTTCTTTTTGTGCATGACCATTGTTAAATGTGTCTTCTTTGGTGGAGGAAACTGTAAAAATAGGGCTAGAAAGAGTATTGAACATTTCTAGCCTATACATGGAATTGCTCAATTAAAATAGAGATGAAAAGTCATTACTTAACATTCAAGATGATGACAGGTGCTTCTGCCTTTTTAGGAAAATTGAATAACATTATCTGTATGCACTGTTCCTTTAATCTTATGGAGAATGGTGGAGATGATATAAAATAAGAGCTTCTCAAAGTCTTCTGCAGTTCATTTGTGTTCTCTTGAGGGCCTAGAGGAGTTGGTTGGTTGACAGGTCCCTAATAGTTATTTGAGTATGCAGTAGTGAACTCTAATCTGAGTTGTGTATAGAGAGCTAAATTACTTTGTGTAAAAAAAAAAAAATCAAGGGGAATGCTATGGTTTGAATATGGATAGTTTCTCCAGAGACCCATGTATTAAAGGCATTGTTCCCAGGGTGACACTCTTGAGAGACAGTAGTAATTTTGAGAGGTGGGGCCCAATGAGAGGATCTCAGGTGCTTGGAATCATGCCCTTGAATAGGATTGTGTGACCTTGGTCTCTTAATTTATTTCTGCTTTCTATTTTAAGTCCTGAATAATTTGTTCTATCATATGCTCCTGGCAGGAAAAACTGCTTTCATTTCTAATCTAAACTGATGTAATTATATAATCATAGACTGGAACCTACAGAACTGAGAGCTAAATAAAATGTTTCTCTTTAAAAATTAATTGCCTCAGGTATTTTGTTATAGTAATGTAAAGCCAATACTAACACAGGGAGTATACTCTCTGGAGGCTAAGGCAAGAAGCTTCAGAAAATGGTGAAGTTTCTTGGGAATTTTTAGGAGGCACTATAGCAGACTTATGCCAAAACTTGTCATGTTGACTCTTAGGATAGTCTTTTCGATGAGAATGTCTTAAGAAAGTTTATAAGAAGAAAACAATAGCTAGAGAAGATGAGACTAGAAGTCATTGTAAGACAGCTCAATAAGAAGGTTCTATTTTCCAAAATTTAAGATGAGCACTGAAAATTTGATATAGTTAAATGAAGACACATATGTAAGTTGTCTTATTTACTTAATTGTTATCAGCCATGGAGCACATTTTGTGTCTGAAAATTGTAGAAAATACTACATTTTTTAGTATGTTTTCCCTTTAAATGTAGCAATATCAACTGCAAGGGCTTTATGCACCAATTTATAAATCAAGAAGACTAATTAGCTATGATCAATATCATATGGCATAATTCAAATGGAACCATTTAAGTGTCATAATTTTTATTTATAATATAGATTTAATCCTAATTTACCATGGTACATTTATCCAAGTATAATATTCAAGTTACTGTTAATGGTCTAATCTATTAGCACTCCATCAAATATTAATCAATTTGTTCGAACCATGGGAAATATTTTGGATGATCATAGATACTAAATGGGACTGTTGAACTATTTGGTAGCACAGCTTTTGAAAAAAAAGTACTAATATTTGTTGAAAACATTTTCACAGTTTAATATGGAGTCTGACACATAGTAATTGTGCAATAAATATTAGTTATTGCCATTGTTGTTATATTTGCAGTTATTATTAAGTACCAAATATGATTCTTTCTGTGACTATTATCTCATTATAGCCAAAAAAGTACTTCAAGTTGAATATATAATCTCAATTTCATAGAAACAGAGTCTAAGTTTTAAATAGATCAATATTGCAACTTCCTTATATTTTAATAAATTGTAAATGATAAAGTCACTGTTCAAGCCCAAAGTACATGTTCCTTTGTGATATAAATTTTTACAAATTCAATCTACCTACCACTGAAGACGAGGTGATTATAGGTAGTACATAGTCAAACACTGAAAATATTTAATAGGCATACATTAATTTTAGTGCACATAAAAATATTAATGACCTGTAATAGTAGATTTCTGGTCATACCAGTGATTATAAAAATTTATTTTTAAAAATATTAAAGTAAAATTGCACATTAAATTTTAAAATTATTAACTAGTAATAATAATACAGCTTTGGGAAGCATCAGAAAAACATTTGAATAGCTATTGTTTAGAAAACAGTAAAGTGAATCACACTGGACTTCTCAAACTTCTCTCTTCAGTAACTTACTGGCATCTTAGGGACCAGAAAGATACATACACACATATATACAAAACAGCTCATATCAAAATATCACTTAAAATGTTGTCTACAATATGTTAATGCAAAGCGATATTTTAAGAGCAGCTAAAACTTTCTGTTCAACATTACCATTCACTATTTCTGGCACTAACTACTTCTTTCTGTATTACAAATTCAAGATTTTCCTTTGTTGAAAAGCTTCCTGCTTCTGTGATGTGTCATCTCCTTCTCATACAAAGAAAGTTCTGCATTCATAGCCTGGAGAAGTGATAGTCCCTGCCTCACTAATAACTCTAAGCATTGGGGTGCAGTTGTTCTCTGAGTACCTAAGGGGCTGAACTACACTGAGTGTCAAATTTTATTTAGGCCATCTGTTAAGTCAGTTTTTTCATCACTGTCACCAAAAGACCTTGATAGGAACAATTAGAGGAGGAAAAGTTAATTTGGAGCTCCTGGTTTCAGAGGTCTCGGTCCATGGAGGGTCAACTCCATTGCTCTGGGCCTGAGTGAAACAGAGCATCATGGTAGAAGGGTGTGGAGGAGGAAAGCAGCTCAGAACTTGGTAATTAGAAGAAGGATCCATTCACCAGGGACAAAATATAAACTGCAAAGACTTTCACCCAATAAACCATCTCCTCCAGTTACTCTCCACCTTCCTACAGTTACTTCCCAGTTAATCCAAATAGGAGGAGTAAAGCACTGATTAGGTCAAAGCTCTCATAGCACAATCATTTCACCTGTAAACTTTCTTACATTGTCTTACGCATAATCTTTTGGGGGACACCCCTTATCTAAATCATAACACCATCCAGGAACACTTACTTGCTTCCAACAGATAGAATCTGACAAGAGATAAGATTTACTTCCCTAATTAGTTATGCAAGATTTTGCCTTCCAAATTGATGGTGTCTCCCTTTTGACTTCTCCACTTTGAGGAAGCACAATGCCATGTTAAGGAACAACACGTAGCAAAATCCCACAAGGAACCAAGGCCCTCAGTCCAATATCACATGAATGGAGTCCTGAGAATAATATATAATTGATCTTGGAGTGGATCACTCCCCATTTGAGAATCATATTGGAAGCCTAGCCTGCATCTTGATTATAATCAGTGGGAGATGTTGAAGCCAAAGACTCAACTGTACATAATCCAGATTCCTGACCTCCAGAGACTGTTAGAAAATAAATGTCCCAAGCTACTAAGATTGATGCAGAGGAGGGGGATAGAGGATGTAGCCTGTTATGCAGCACTAGATAACTGATACACTGTTGAACTAAATTATACTTTTTAAAAAAAAAACAGTACCATGCTGTCTTTGTTACTATTGCTCTGTAATATAGTTTGAAATCCGGTATCGCTATACCGCCTGATTTGCACTTCCTGCTTAGAATTGCTTTTGCTATTCTGGGTCTTTTATTTTTCCATATGAATTTCATGATTGCTTTATCTATTTCTACAAGCAATGCCTTTGGGATTTTGATTGGCATTGCATTAAACCTATATAGAACTTTTGGTAATATCGCCATTTTGATGATGTTAGTTCTGCCTATCCATGAACTGGGTATATTTTTCCATCTTCTAAGATCTTCTTCTACTTCTCTCTTTAGGGTTCTGTAGTTTTCATTGTATAAATCTTTCACTTCTTTTGTTAGGTTGATTCCCAAGTATTTTATTTTTTTTGAGGATATTGTGAATGGAGTGGTTTTCCTCATTTCCATTTCAGAAGTTTTGTTGCTGATATACAAGAATGCCTTTGATTTATGCGTGTTGATTTTATATCCTGCTACTTTGCTGAATTCATTTATTAGTTCTAGTAGTTTTTTTGTAGACCCTTTTGGGTCTTCTAGGTATAAAATCATGTCATCCGCAAATAATGATAATTTAAGTTCTTCTTTTCCAATTTTTATGCCTTTAATTTCTTTTGTCTTCTTTGATATAATGAGAGCAACTTAGAATAAAGCAGGGAGGAAGAGCAGGAAGAAATGATTAACATTAAACAGAGACATGAGGTGGGAGGGAAAGGGAGAGAAAAGGGGAATTGCATGGAAACGGAGGGAGACCCTCATTGTTATACTAAATTACATATAAGAGGTTGTAAGTGGAATGGGAAAACAAACAAGGTGAGAAATGAATTACAGTAGAAGGGGTAGAGAGAGAAGATGGGAGGGGAGGGGAGGGGGGATAGTAGAGGATAGGAAAGGCAGCAGAATACAACAGTTACTAGTATGGTATTATGTAAAAATGTGGATGTGTAACCCATGTGATTCTGCAATCTCTACTTGGGGTAAAAAAGGGAGTTCATAACTCACTTGAAGCTAATGTATGCTAATGTATGAAATATGATATGTCAAGAGCTTTGTAGGGTTTTGAACAAACAATAAAAAAAATAAAATAAAATAAAATAAATAAATAAAAAAATAAAAAAAAAAACAACTACAGTCTGGACCTTCTCTATACACATGCTATATTTTAGTTACTTAGAATTTGCTATCATATATACTTCATTGATCTTTAAATTCCTAAAAGTTACTCTTCACCTCTTACCCTAACCTGTTCTCCATTATTTTTGGTAAAACACATGTGTGTTTTTTCCTATTATTTACTTATAAGCAAATTCTATCATCTATATTGAGGTTGCAGTCACTTCTCTCTTCTCCTGTCACTAGATTCATTTATGCTAAGTGGTCTGCTGCTGAACTGTTTTTTTGTTGTGAAACTGCAGGAGACTTTCTCAACCCTTCTTTTGTAAAGACATTATTACTTTTGCTCCACTCAAGATTCACTGTCCTCTCTAGACCCTGACAAAGAGATTCTAGAACCCTCAGTGTTAGTACAACTTAGGAATGTCTCTAGAGTTCTTGATAAATCAAAATGATTCCAAATTCTGGGCTGAAGAAGGAAGAAAAAAGCTTCCTTTCCCAGTTTATATGTTACAATTTTCTTCTTTTATGATGTAACTATTTAAAGTTATAAATGTTTTTCTAAGCACTGCTTTAGTTGCATCTTGCAAATTGTGATATATAAATATTTTATTATGTTTCAATTTAACAATGTTTTCTAATATTTCTTATGATTCTTCTTTCATCATTGGGTTAATTAGATGTGTGTTGTTTACGTTTCAATTATTTGGTTACTTTCTAAATATATTTTATTGGTTTATAATTTAATATTATAATTGCCAGAGAACCACTCAGTATGATTTCAATTTTCTTTAAATTCATTAATTATTCAAACTATACTACAAAGTGATAACAATTAAAATGCTATGCTACCTAAATAAAAATAGGATAGAAGCCAAGAAAATAACCCATATGTATGGCAAACTGATTTTCCACAAATATGCTAATAATACACAGTGGAAAAGAACTTAGTTAATAGTAAGTTGTGTTGGGAAATTGAGTATCCACACTCAGAGGAATGAAACTAAATCATATTTTATTCCATATACAATAATCAACTCAAAATGGATTAAATATTTAATAAGAATTGCAAGTATAAAACTATTAGAAGAAAATGGGGGAGGGACTACATGGAATTGGTCCAAAAATTATTTTTTAGATTTGATTCCAAAACTATTGGTAACAAAAGCAAGAATAGACAAATGGGATTATATCAAACTAAAGAGCTATACAATAAATGAAACAACATAGAGAAGAGAAAAATCTAAGGATTAGGAGAAAATATTTTGAAGCCATATATTTTATTAGGGGTCAATATCCAAAATATATCAGAAACTCAAACAATACTAAAACAAAACAATCTGATTTTAAATAAACAATAGTTTTAAATAAACATTTAAAACTCTGAAAAACATAAACAAATGGTCAACATATATAGGAAAAAATGTCCAACAAAACCATAAGTAGATATCACTTCATACCAGTCAGAATGTCTATTATTGAAATATCAAAAGATAACATTTGTTGGTGAGGATTTGGAGTATAGGGAACATTTACATATAATTCTTGGGAATATAAAGTAGCACAGCCATTATGTAAAACTATATGGGATTCTTTTAAAAACTAAAATAGAATTACCATATAATCCAGCCAATCCTACTTCTGGATATTAAACCAAAACTATGCCAAAGAAATGTGAAATCGGTGTATCAATGAGATTTCTGCATTCCCACAATCATTGCAGTAACAATCACAAAATCAACCAAAGCATCTGTCAACAATTATAAATGGATAAAACCAATTATGAAATGTATTCACAGTGTAGTACTATTTAGCCTTAAAAAGGAAAGAAATTCTGTCACTTGCAACAACATAGATGGATGGATTGAATTAAGTGAAATAACCCAGGCAAACAAATAAAAACATTTATTCATTTATATGTGAAAGCTATAACAGTTGAGCTGGTGAAACAAAAAGTAGAATGGGGATTACCAGAAGCTTGGAAGTTGGAAAGAATGAGGAAATATGATAATTAAAGTGTACAAATTGTTGAGTGTCTGAGTTTTGTTATCTTCTTTTGAAGAGTGATTTTAATTATAGCAAGCTGTTCAAATTGCTATTTCAGTGTGATTTTTGCAGCTGTAACCAAAAGACTTGACAAGAACAATATTAGAGGAGGAAAAGTTTATTTGGGGGCTCACAGTTTTACCGGTCTCAGTCCATAGATAGCCAACTCCATTGCTCTGGGCCTGAGCTAAGGAAGAACATCATGGCAGAAGACTGTTGTGAAGAAAAGCAACTGTACTTAACTCCCAAGAATCAGAGAGATAGAGTTCACCTCTCATCAAGGAAAAAATATATGCCCCAAAGGCATATCCCAATTATTTCCTATCTGGTGACTAACACACTGATTAGGTTAAAACTCTGAAAATTCAATCATTTCATCTCTAAACTTTCTTGCATTGTGTCACATTTGAGCTTTTGGTGGACACCTGATATCTAAACCACAATAATTGCAAAATAGGGTTCTGTTTTAAAGACTGCTTTTAAATTTTAAGCCTTGTTCATTAATTAAGACCTAAATTGTCAGTTATTGGAGGAATTGTTTATCTCTGCTACTTAGAAATGAACATTCTGGTGTGTCCACCTAATGATCCAGTGAAGACTCTCCCCTTTGGTTGGTCAGAACTCAAATGTGTCCCAAGCTCAAGAGTACAGCTCTTTAGTAATTATTGAACACAAATGGGTTTCTGATTTTTTCTCTTCTCCATAGAATAAGATAGAGCTTGTTGGTAATTAGCTGGAAGGCAATTTCAGGTTGTTTTTGTCATGTTATATTCAGAATCAGTTCTACCTTTAAAACCATTCTGCCTGGTCCTTCCTTCTTTTAGAATAAATTTATACCCAATAGAGTTCTTGAATCCTCATGCAAATTAACTCCCAGCAGTCCAGTGCCACCAAATTGCCAAATAAGCCCAAATGTGCCTGCACGGCAGAGTAGATATGGTTACTCTCAATCCTTTATTTGGTTAGGAGACTTTTTTTTTTACTCTTGATCATATTAGACACATAATTACACTCAGACTCAAACCTTCTTTCAATTGCCTTGCACAGTTGCTAACAGTTTCTGTTCCTCATGGATAAATATATCAGATACTGTAGAGGCTCAGTTGCAAAAAACTAATGAATAAAATACTTGTTTAAAACAGGTGGATTCCTCATCTGGCTAATCACTTGACCCATTTGATGTTAGATGGTTTGGTTCTTGGGGACCTTGGCTAAGAATGTTCTAAAATCTTGATGTTATCCTTCTGACAGTCATAATAATATTCTCCTTGGCATGCTGTAGTCTTTCAAAAGCTTCAAATGCCTGCATGCAACCATCTGCCAAACACCAAATGGTCTCTGTCTGCCTAGAATGACAAAAACTTTTTAAAAAAAAATTTAAAAATCATACGATAACAAGAACATCAAGGTGAGAGCCTGCCCCAAAGAAGACAATTTTTTAAAATTCATAAGAGGTTATTGTTCAGGAATGAGCTTCTGTACATGGACCTAATAGACCAAACTAACATGAAGTCACATGTATTAAAATTACAAGTCATTAAATTGAAACTAAGTTGTCTATCTAAACTTCTGAAGGATCAGGAGAAAGAGAAAAATAGTAGTCAAATCATCAAACAGGCCAGATTTAAATGGCATAATGAAGTAAAAAGAAAACTTTCCCTTCTTTTACCCTATGAAGGAAGTAAGTTTTCAGTGACCAATTGTTCCTTATTTCTGCTTTCCTGGACCCTTTTCTGACTACCCACCTACTCAGCTCAGTTCTTTAGAGCACTAATTCTATTTTATAAAATGAAAAACTGCCGAATTCTAGACTTTCTTATAAAAGCCAATTAGACCTTGAAACTCCATTTGTTGAAGTTTTGTGTTTTGACAGCAGTAGACAAAAGTATTTCTTGTTTTCTTTTCTCTAGAAATTTGCCTACAAATGATGGCCAACTTTTATGTTTACCCCTAGTCTGTATCATATGGAAAATACTCTGCCTAAAGCAATGGTTCTTAAACATTAGCAGGCTGAAGAATCATGTGTGTACCTACTAAAGCTTCACATGGAGGTTGTCTTTATTTTTTCTAATATCAAATAAAATCTGACACCAAATCCCTCTGTTTCCTAAAGCTAATGAGAAATTGATTTCCTGTCATTAATTGAGATTCTTCCCTTTAAAAACATGACATGATTTGAGGGCTTTTACTCAAATTATACCACCTTTTGGGGAGATCTCTCTGAATTTTGTTACATATATTTTCATTTTCTAAGCCTTTCTTGTGCCTCAATGGAAGCAGCCTGTTGCTTTGTGCTATACTTTGGCACAAGGATCATTGTCCCACCTGGAAGACCTTCATCATAACTATGATCTATCCCTGGGGATTTACTGTACACCAGTGCTCTTCCAATATTTTATATCTTGAGAAAACCACCCCTCAGATTTCACAAAGGCCCTTTCTTCTTCTGACTTTGAAAGTATCTCTGCCTCTATCTTCTTTTTCTTTCCCAAGAACTTGTCTTTCTTCTCATTACAGCAGTTCCCACGTTCCACTGGAATAAGTGTTGAGCTGCTTCTGCCCATCTCCTTGCACTGTCATTAGTCCCGAGCTAAGGTATAGCTATCTGGCTATTTCCTTATAACAGAGACATGCAACTACAAGAAACAAACTCACGTGCACACAAACAAATGTCTTAATATTCTATCCAGTCACATATACTTTCTTGTCTAACTTCAGCTGGCTTCTGGGTGATCTCCTGCATAGTTACTATCCTATCTTATCTAAATATTTTTAAATATTAATAATTCCTAATATCTATTATTTTGAAGTCTATATTATTTTAACTCACATGTGTTTATAGCTTGTCACACTTCTCAATAAAAGTGAATTCCATTTGCTCTATAGGAACAGAGCCTGAAGGAGAGACAGACGGGGTAATTTTGTGAGAAATTGAAATGTATCCCTCTGATGATTTTGGCAAAAGAGTTGAAAGATCTCCTAATGTGGTAAGTTTTATTTTTTTAAGTTTTCAGCAAATATGAATTGTCTACTATGAGTGCAATACATAGCACACTATTTTTAGTGTTGTAGGTGGATTTAAAGATGGTCTCTCCCCTTTAGAAGCTTGCTTTCTGACAGACTGTTACACCACCTTATGTGAACCTCCTACTCTCCAACTTTGTATTCTTCTCTTTTTCTCCTTTTTGTTTCTTCCTGTCCCCTGATCCCAGATCCACTTGGACCTTCTCCCAGAATAGACCCTCTCTTGCATTTCTGCTTCATTCTGTCTGTGTGCTCAATACATTTCTCTAAAGTCAGTGTCTCGTCCTACTAAGAGTTATTTCCCTTACAACTTGGTACACAGCTATCATGATGGCTGCCTGGCCCCTTTATAATGGCTTTTCATTTTCATTCCCATTCTTACCTTCCTCCCTCATTCAGATCTGTTATTTATTATTAACATCAAAGTGCATGAACTCCTGTGTTCTTTACAATAGAAGTAAATCAGAAGTAGTCTGGGCAAACCATTATTATTCACATATTATATATAAAGTAATTCAGGCAAAATGGAAATGTTTATGGACATAGTTAAGTAGGGGAGAGTGAAGAATGTAACCAATACTCTCTAACACTCACTATGAAGTTGTTTTCAATCCCACACATTCTTTCCAGACTCATTTTGTGCTTGCAGTGTGACCTTTCACCCTATGCAAGGTGGTGTTCAGAGCCACCCATATTTATCCATTCCTCCTGGCGGGGTCAAGGACTCAACTCTCTTCTGTCAGTGTGAAACATTCTAGGCACTTCATAGTTGCTCTATAAATATCTGAAGATAATGAACACTGAATAATTACTGGGGAAAAGGAATGCTCTGAGGTTTGGCAGGCAAGGAGAGTAGGGTTGGGTGGCACCACATAGGAAATGTAGGTTCTTTTGGCAATCTGCAAGTTGGGCTTACACATTTTGTACATTTTAACACTTCTGAAATATGATGCATATTGCAAATGATAAGCCAATATTGCTTTTCTCTTCTTACCTGCATTTAATTTGTGGTTTTAGAGTCTGTAAACAAGTCTGGATGGCGCCTGGCATTTTGCCAGGGGGAGTGGTTTGTGAGGTGGAGCCAGCAAGCCATTAAGTGTGGAGATTTCTTATTGGTTGACTGCTGTATCTAGTTTATGCTAATTAAGACAAGCTGTGTGCAATGTATAAATATCACTCCAGTCCTCCAGTAAACGGCTTCTACTCCTGCTGTATCAATCTACACAAGTTGTTCATCATCCCCCCCGCTATTTTGCCCAGCCAGCCGGGCTGGCATTGTGGACTTCATACAATGAAGATAGAACTGAAGTTGTGGGAGGGAAAACTGTCACTTCCTCCAGACACAAAGATTGATTTACCCTTTAACATGGAGAATCCTCTCCAGCATGCATAGCTGCTTTTTGTTTGATTCTGGGAAGGTACTCCAGTTTTTCTTCAGTACCCTTTCTTTCCCTCTCTGCTTTATCTCTGTTGCTCTTAAGAGAGCTACAGAAAACCCTGGCTGGAAGGCAATGCTGTTGCTCCTTATGTAAATCATGTGGCCACAGACTTCGTGCCTACAAAACAATTCTTAGTTTGCCTAGACTACTTTTTCACCTCAGAAAGAATTCATGTATTAAGTCTCCTGGTGCAGTCTCATGAAAATTAACACCTGCCTCTCCTTGCTGCAAAGAGAAGAAATGAAGATTGATGTTCATAAAAAAGATTGAACTCCTTTGAGATAATTGCTTCCAATGGCAATAGTTTCACTATATCCCATTAATGCATGGGACAGAAAGGGAGATATTTTAAAATATTGTTTTTACTTGTAGATACACACAATACTTTTATTTTATTATTTATTTTTATGTGGTGCTGAGGATCGAACTCAGTGCCTCAGACTTGCTAGGCACGTGCTCTACCACTGAGCTACAAACCTTACCCAAGATGTATTGCATGATTTGTACAAGGTTATGTATTTAACAAATATAAAGATATCAAAACAAGAGGGAAAGAATTGGTGCACGGATACTGTTTCCAACCAAACAGGTGTTTTTTATTACTCAAAAGCAATTCCAAGAAACAAAAAATTAAAAATAGCTCCTGGACTGTGTGGAAGGACTCTGGTTTGTTTATTCATTTGATTATTTGTTTGTTTATCTTGGCTTAAGATTAATAGTACACTGGAACATTTTCTCCACTAGTCCCTGCCATTGTGCATAATTTCACTTTCCATTAAGTCCTATTCCAAACTCACATACTCCCTAGATTAATTTTACTGCCTGTGATTCCAAAGGTAACATGTTACAGAGGAAATAGTGAGGGCTCAGAGGCCCAGTGTGGCCACAATAGTGACAAACTCTACTCCCCAGTTTCTACATCAACAAAATGGGAATAATAAAACATTAGACCTTTATTTGACTGGGTTGTAACCAATTAGATAAGGCAAGGGAATATTTATAAATTACAAAAGACTGTATAATTCTAGTTACTATGTTTATTATCCTTCCTTTGCTCTGTAGATTCTAGCTAGTCTTAATATAGTACTCTGTTTACACTATATTAATGTGTCTATTTGCAAATTGCTTTCTAAGCCTTTCCAAGCCTTTTTTTCATGACTTATAAACTCTCCAAGGACAGGACTATATCTCCTGTTTCTTTTATATCCAGGACCTTCTGCTCCTATGCTAGTACACTCAACAAAGGATACTACCTTGAATCTAAAGTGCCCTGGGAAGCAAGTGAAGGAAAATGACTTCGGATCATCTACACACTATGACAACAGCAATCTCAATAGCATTCTTCAGCCAGAGGAATAAGAGCAGGGACTGGACAATGGAGTTGTAAACTATAGTGACCTCGAGATGAAGTCTCAGGGCAAATGGTTATTAACATCAGCCATAGGGTCTAGGGAGTAAAAGGCTGGGGAGATGAAAAAAAATTTATTGCCTTATGGATAAAAACACAACTCCCTTATTGAGTCAAAGCATGTGAATCTCAAGGCCTTACACCTGGAGAGCTGTGGCTCCAGCAAGGACCCCAGCTCTCTTCTCTGGGAAGTTTATCTGTCTCTAGGGCACTTCACAGGGAATCCGGTGCCTTTGGCTTTTCCCTAAAGACACTGCTCCCTCCCTGAAAAGCTTAGGCCCAAATGCAAACAGAATTCCCCTAGTAGAGTTAAGCATAGCAAAATATCAAGAAGTTAATTAAAAGCAAGAAAAGACAAATGGGAAAAATACAAAAAATTTCAAACTAGTACATTATGAAAAATTAGGTTAGAAACCTGTAAGAGATACCAAATTGCTTCCAAAGTTCATGAGTTGGTCCAGTTCTAAGCCCATACCTTTACTTACACAGAAAGCTGCTACAACTTTAGAAGCATGTTGCCTTGCTTTCTCAGTTCCAAAATCTTCCCTGACTCCATATGTAGGTTACCTCTGTGTTGTTGTTTGTTTCTTGGTTATAAACTTTGGTGTATAGACTAATGGAAAAACTAATATAACTAACCTTCTCACTATCTGCCTCTAATGTGACCCAACTAATCTTTTTCTTCTCTAACAACTCCTCAGGAATTTATTTTTTACTGGACTTTTAATTTTATGAGACAAATCTTTTTTCACTGGCCATTGTGGTAGTTTGTGTGTGATATTTTACAAAAACAAACAAACAAAAACACTGGCTGACTCTTTTGCATGAGAGTATGACTTTGTCTCTCTCTGCAACAAAAGTTGCATCAACATATCACAAATTATACACATGCAGAAAGAAGGACTACTATTTTCACACTGAGAGAAAATTGATTCTTACCTTTTGAAGATTGCTACATTACTTTTTAGGAAGGCCCATAGATTTGAGGATTTGGATTTCTTTTTCCAATTTCAATCCCTATAGCCTGCAATAAGGTTGGTGCTAGTTACTGCTTTATTATAGTTCTAGCTAAGGCCTGCCGATGCTGTTACTGCTAGCACATTAAGTGAGAAATCATTTGCTTCTTTCATGGAGTCTATAGAAGTTTCACCGTGTAAAAATTAGTGTCTGATTGAAATTTTCTGATGTATCCAAGAACTGAAAGAAAACTGAGACAAAGAAAGCTCTTGAAAAAACCTGATACAGTTTCCCATTTCATAGGTTAGATCTGGAGTCACATGCAAAGGCAAAGGCTCATGTTCTGAAGGCTTGATCCCAAGGTGTCCTTAGAAACTATATCTTGTCCCCATACCCTTCTCTCTCTCTTTCTCAACGCTCCCCCCCTTCTTCATGGTCACCATGGACTGAGCAGCTTTGCTCTCCCATATCCTCCCTGTCATTATGGTCTACCTCACCACAAGCCCACAGCAATGAAACCAGTTGATGAAAGAACTGAAACCTCTGAAACCACAGCCTAAATCAACCTTTCCTCCTCAAGGTGATTTTCTCAGTTATTCTGTCACAGCACTAAAACACTGACTAACATACCAATAATGGTAACAGTTTTAAAAATGTCAGGCAGAGCCTAGTGGTCCACAACTATTGTTCCAGCTACTTGGGAGGCTAACACAGGAGGATTGCTTGAGCACAGAAGTTGAAACAAATGTGGCCAACAGAGTGAGACCCTCACCTCAAAAAAATTATAATATTACAAGCTATGTTCAAACTCATTCAGTTTATCTAACTTTACCTGTTTCCATTTGCATGTGTGCACACCTGACATATGTGCTCTCTCTCTCTCTCTCTCTCTCTCTCTCTCTCTCTCTCTCTGTGTGTGTGTGTGTATATATGTATGTATGTATGTATTAAGTACTATAAGATTTTGTCATCTATGAATGCTTGGGTATACATCTACACCAAGGTCAAGATACCCAACAGTTTCAACACCACAAAGATCCTGTGTTGTTCCCTTTATGATCACACCTCCCTCACTTCTGATCATTGTCTTCTTTTTCCTAAACCTTGGCAATTATTCTTTTATACTTTTCTCCTTTTATCTTTTTGTAGTTGTTGACAGTGGTTCTTTTTGATATATGTTGCATTAGAATCACTTTTGACATAATTATAAAAACATGGAATATAACATGTTCTAGTTCAGACCCAGTATATTTCCTCCCTCTTTCCTGTATCCACCCTAGATCCTTTCCCTCTATGAATCTTTATACCATTTACCTGTAGTTACTTGTTGAATCAATTTCTTGTGGATATACATGACGGTAAGATTCACTGTGTTATATTCATACATGTACATAGGAAAGTTATGTCAGATTCATTCCACTGTCTTTTCTTTTCCTATACTCCTCCCTTTCCTTCTCCCCCCTTTGTCTACTTCATTGAACTTCTATTCTTCCTGCCACACTTATTCTTCATTAGCTTCCACATATCAGAGAGAACATTTGACCTCTGGTTTTCAGGGTTTGGCTTATTTCCCTGAGCATGATAGTCTCTAGATCCATCCATTTGTCAGCAAATGTCATAAAGTCATTCTTTATGGCTGAGTGATATTCCATTATGTGTATATACCACATTTTCTTTATCCATTCATCTGTTGAAAGGTGCCCAGTTTATCATCATATCTTAGCTATTATAAATTGTGCTGCTATAAACACCGATATGGATGCATCCCTGTAGCATGCTAATTTTAAATCCTTTGGATATATACTGAGGAGTATGTTAACTGGGTCAAATAATGGTTTCATTCCTAGTTTTTTGAAAAAACTCCATACTGCTTTCTGAAGTGATTACACCAATTTGCAGTCCCACCAACAAAGTGCAAGTGTACCCCTTTTTCCACATCCTCACCTGTCAACCATTAAATGTGTTCTCCATTTCTAATATCTTATCATTTTAAAATGTTATAAAATGGAATCATAGTGTGAAACTGTTTGAGATTTTTTTTTTCACTTAACATAAATACCTAGAGCTCCACCTCATCTTGGCACTTTTTTTTCAGATATGAAAATATATTCTTCCAATCTGTAGTTTGTCTTTTTATTCTCTTACATCTTTTCATAAATTATCACAGAGTAAAAGTTTTTATTTTGATAGGATATGATTTATTATTTTTTTCATTAATGGACTCTGCTTTTGGTGTTAAGTATAATGATATTTGGTTAGTCCTAGATTCCAGATTTTTTCCTACTTTTTGGCAAAAAAAAAGATGGTTTAATGTTTTAATCTTAAAGCCATGACTAATATAGATGATTTTTTGTATAAGGTATGAGATATAGATGGAAGTTCATTTTTTTTTCCTGTGGATTTTTCTTTGCTCCAGTTTCCTCTGTTTAAAAGATTATCCTTCCTCCACTGAATGGCGTTTGCATCTTTATGAAACATGATGTGAGCATGTTGATGTGAGTCTGCTTCTGTGCTTATCATGGGTTCAGTTGATCTGAGGCTTATTCCTCTGCTAATACCACAATGTCTTGATTGTATTAGTTATATAGTAAGCCTTGATATTGGTAGAGTAATTCCTCATTTTATTCTTCTTTGTCAAGCATATTTTAGCTATTTTATGACCTTTGTCTTACAATAAACTTTTTTTGTATGTCAAAAATGTTTTGCTGTGCTCTTGATAGAATTTTCACTGAATTTATGGATCAGGGTAGAGAATGGATATTTGCATCTTAGCAATTCTTCCAGTCCATTAAATTGTTATATCTCTTCATTTATTAGTTTTCTTTGATTTTTTAAAAATTTAAACCCATTTTATTGTTTTGCATTTTTAATTTTTTAAAATTTGTTCTTTTTAGATATACATGACATTAGAGACTATTTTGACATATTGTACATACATGGAGTATAGCGTATTCTGCTTAGAATCCCATTCTTGTGGTTGTACATGATATAGAGTTTCACTGGTTAGTTTATTCATATATAAACATAGGAAAGTTATGTCCAATTCATTCCACAGGCTTTTCTATTCCCATCCAACCTCCTTTCTCTTTATTTCCCTTTGTCTACTCCAGTGAACTTCTATTCTTCCATCCCCCTCCCTCATTCTCCCTTATTATGTAATAGCATTCACATATTAGAAAGAATATTATGCCTTTGGTTTTGGGGATTGGCTTATTTCTTTTAGCATGATAGACTCCAGTTCCATTCTTTTTTGGCAAACGCCATAATTACATTATTCTTTATGCTTGAGTTATATATATAATTTTCTTTATCTGCGAAGGCACTTAGGTTGATTTCACAGTTTAACTATTGTGAGTTGAGCTACTAAAAACATTGATGTGTCGTTGTCATTGTAGTATGCTGATTTTAAGTCCTTTGGGTATAAACTGAGGAGTGACATAACTGGATCAAATGGTATTTTCATTCCAAGTTTTCTGAGGAACCTCCATACTGCTTTTCAGAGTGGTCACACCAATTTGCAGTCCCTTCAGCAACATATGAGTGTTTGAGTGGGCCTTTCCTCCCTCATCCTCACCCACATTTATTGTTCCTTGTATTCTTGATAACTGTCATTCTGACTGGAATGAGATGGGATTTCAATGTAGTTTTTATTTGCATATCTAATTGCTAGATATGTTGCTACTTTTTCATACAGTTGTTTACCATCTGTATTTCTTCTACTGTGAAGTTCTCCTCAGTTTGTTTGCCCATTTATTTATTGGTTTATTTGTTTGTATTGTTTTTTGTTTGTTTTTGGTGTTAAGTTTTTTGAGTTCATTGTATATTCTGGAGATTAATGCTCTATCTGAGATAAGGTACAGGTGGCAAAGATTTTCTCCTATCCTATAGGCTCTCTTTTTATGTTCTTGATTGTTTCCTTTCCATAAAGAAGCATTTTATTTGATACTATACTGCTGAGAGCCATAGCCAAGTAGGAATGACCATTTACTGATTCTTGATTTTACTTCTTGTGTTTTAGGCATCTTGTTGTGGAAGTCAGTTCCTAAGTTGCCAAGATGGAGAGTTGAGCCTATTTTACTTCTAGTAGTCATGGGGTCTCTGGGCTCATCCCTATGTCCTTAATACAATTTAGGTTGAGTTTTGTGCAGGATGAGAGATAGGAGTTCAAATTCTACTACATATTGATTTCCAGTTTTCCAACCACCAATTTTTAAAGAGGCATTCTTTTCTCCAATGTGTTTATAATGCCTTTCTTTAGTATGAGATAATTGTATTTATGTGGGTATGTCTCTGTCTTCTATTCTTTTTCGTTGGTTTTCATGTATGTTTTTGTGCCAATACTGTGCACTTTTGTTATTATGGTTCTGTAGTATAATTTAAGTTCTGGTATTGTGATGCCTCTTGTGTCACTTTTATTGCTAAGAGCTGTTTTGTTTATTCTGAGCCTTTTATTTTTCCAAATAATATATAACAAGCTCTGAAAGAAAATATATGTCAGCCAAGAATATTACCTGAAAAATTCAGCTTCAGAATTGACTATGAAACAAAACCTTCGATGATAAAAAAATGTTAAAAGAATTCACAAATAGAAAGCCTGCACTACAAAACATACTCAAAATATTTCATGTAGAAATGAAAAATAAAAGTGAAAACCAGCAAAGGGAGGAGCTACACTAGAAGAATAGTCCATCAAAGAAGAAACCAATCCAAATTAAAAACCAGAAATAAATCAAAATTACAGGGAATAAAAATCATTTCTCTATAATAATATTGAATGTTAATGGCCTACATTCATGAATCAAAAGACAGGGACTAAGAGATTGAATTAAATAACAGGACCCAACAATATGCTGTCTCCAAGAGACTCACCTCATAGGCAATCAATTGTACTCCTATACACCAGTAAAGAATCATCTAAAAGAGAAATCAGGAAAACTATCTCTCTCACACCAGCCTCAAAACAAACAAACAAACAAACAAAAACTTGGGAATCAATCTAATAAAATAGAAAAAAGGACCTCTACAATGAAAACTACAGAACAATAAAGAAAGAAATTGAAGAAGATCTTAGAAGATGGAAAGATCTCCCATATTCTTTGATAGGCAGAATTAATATTGTCAAAATAGCCATACCACCAAAATTCCTATACAGCTTTAGTACAATTCCCATTAAAATTACAATGACATTCTCATAGAAATAGGAAAAACAGTCATGAAATTTGCTTTCTTTCAACAGTATTTTGTAACTTTTAGCATACAAATTTTATGCATATTTTGTTAAGTGCATACAGAAGTATTTCATTTTTTTGAAGCACTTGTAAATTTTAGTCACATTTATGCATATAAGTTTATTGCCAGTATATCAAAATGTGATTGATTTTTGTGTGTCAAACATATATCCCATGACCAAAGTGAATTCAATTATTAGTACAAATGGTTTTTGTGAATTCTTTTTGATTAACTATATAGAGAGTCTCAGTCTTGCAAGTAGAGATAATTGTATTCCTTCATTTCCAATTAGTATATCTGCCAGATATTTGAGCATTATTTTTAAGACAGGTGGGAATGGATAATGTTATCTAACTTAAGTGTGGAAAATATAACTGCAAAAATGGGCTACTTTCAGAGAAAAAGTATTCCCATGACTTGAGTCATTTGGAAGAGCTTGGGTTGTTTGATGTGGGTAATAATCATAACATTAAAACTTATCTGTTAATATTCAAGAACTCATTTGAGGGAAAAAAGCATAGCAGTTTATGTTGCCATATGACTCTGAGCAAGCTTTGGAAAGATCTGTGAAAAGGATTATTTTGAGAGACTGCTGGGTTCATGTTTTGGGTATTGGTGGGTCACCTCTTTCCCAAAGACCTTAGATCAAACTAAGACTTGGTCTCAGAATCCAAGATGCATAGGTAGTGCACCCTCTACCATAAGGCCAAGTCAGTCTGTGCCGCAATCTGGCTGGGCACAAAATCACGAGCCACTCACAGCTTTGTAGATTCAAACAGCAATTCTTTATTCCCGAACTCACACCAGCACTCTACAAACACGTTCTGGGGAAATCCACGTTCAGAGAACTCAACAGGAACTACAGGAGCGGGCACACCTGAGGCAGCAGGATGCACCCTATTCCCAGCAGGGTACACCTTGAACCTGGAACCAACCTAAACCCAAGGAGAGGCCTAAACCCTGATCCGCCCTAAATCCGGATCCGCCCTGGTCCTTGAGCAAGGTCACCTTACATGCAATGTCACTGCAAAATGTCCAAGGCAAGTCCATTTCCACGAGTCCTTCCTCTAAGCAACATGGGGTACGCTGGCAAGGAAATTGTCATACCTACTTGGCTAATGGCTCTCAGCAAGTCTGAAAGTGAAAGAAAAAAGTAGACACTGTTTCTGGTCTGTCAACACATTCCATGGAGAAAAGTTGAAACAGATCTTGACCAACATTCCACTGTGGGGGACAAAAGGGATTGAGCAACTCTCTTCTAGTAAGACTGTCTTTGGTGCCTTTAGACTGGAAGCTGTGCTATCCACTTTTAACTGGCCAACAAATGCTTGGGTTTTTTTTTTTTTTTTTTTTTTTTTTTTTTTTTTTTTTTTTTTTGTTGTTGTTGTTGTTGTTTTTATAAAGAGAGAGAGGCATTTTTCTAAAAGTAGTATAGAACTCTGAAAAAAGTGATAGTTTCTTTGGTTCGTTTCACTCACCCTTCCAAAGAAGTCCCTTCATGGTTGTCAAAAGATGAAACCAGGGTTTTGAGATGAAACTCCACTCATACCTTTGCCTGGCAGGTGGGGTCTGCACAAGCTGCAGGCCTCTGCAGCCAAGAAGTATTGCAGCTCTTAATGTGCGCCATGCACTTCAGTGTCACAGCAGACCCCAGCAGCTCACCATCAATTTCTTCTTTCTTGGTTGTTATCTACTGGGTTTGATGAATGAAATCCGGAGACTAGGATGAGTGAGTTTAAGGGTAGGATTTATTGAAGAATAGAGGAACAGAACTAGTGCTGTGCAAGAGAAACGGAAAACAAGTTTTTTTTCTGAGGGACTGTGCTAATTTAGGGGCTTATATTGCACTTAGATTACTGCTATTGGTCCAAATTTATGCTAATTAGGATTTGAAAAAAGTACCAATGCTATTGGTCCAGACTTTTTTAAATTTAATTTTTATTTTGTTCCTTTTTAGATATACATGACAGTAGAATGTATTTTGACTATTGCATATACATGGAGTATAATTTATTCTAATTAAGATTACATTCTTGTGATTGTACATGTTGTAGAGTTACACTGGTCATATATTCATACATAAGGATAGGAAAGTTGCATCCAATTCATTGTACTATCTTTCCTATTTCCATTTCACCTCCCTTCCGTTCATTTCCTTTTGTCTACTCCAATGAACTTCTAACATTCTCCTCCCTACCCTCCCTTGTTGTGGGTTAGCATATACATATCAGAAAGAACATTCTGCCCTTGGTTTTTTGGGATTGGCTTACTTCACTTAGTATGATTGTTTCTAATTCCATCCATTTACTGGCAAATATCATAATTATTTTCTTCTTCTATATGGCTGAATAATATTCCTCTGTGTGTGTGTGTGTGTGTGTGTGTGTGTGTGTGTGGCTTTTCTTTATCCATTAATCTGTAGAAGGACTAGAGGGCACTTAGTTAGGTTCCATAGCTTAGCTATTATGAATTGAGCTGCTAAAAACATTAACGTGGCTGTGTCACTATAGTATGTTGATTTTAAGTCTTTTCGATATAGAATGAGGAGAGGGATAATTGGGTCAAATGGTGTTTCTATTCCTAAGGAATCTCCACACTGCTTTCCAAAGTGGTTGCACCAATTTGTAGTCCCATCAGCAATGTATGAGTGTGCCTATTTCCCTAATCCTTGCCAACAATTTATTGTTACTTGTATTATTGATAATTGTGATTCTGACTGGAGTGAGATGGAATCTTGGCATAGTTTTAATTTGCAGTTCTCGAGTAATTGCTAGAGATATTGCACCTTTCTTTAAATACATTTTTGACCATTCATATTTCCTCTTCTTTGAAGTGTCTGTTCACTTCCTTTGCCCATTTGTTGATTGGTTATTTGTTTTTGTTTTTTTTTTTTTTGGTGTTGATTTTTTTTAGTTTTTTTGTATAATCTGGAGATTAATGCTCTACCTGAGGTCAGGTGCAGGTGGCAAAGATTCTCTCCCCTTCTGTAGGATCTCTGCTCACATTCTTGATTGTTTCCTTTGCTTTGAAGGTTTTTAGTTTGATTAGTTTGATACTATCCCATTTATTGATTCTTGATGTTACTTCTAGCTCTTTAGGAGCCTTATTGAGGAAGTCAATTCCTACACAGATATGTTGGAGAGTTGGGCCTACTTTTTCTTTTAGAAGAAGCAGGGTCTCTTGTCTAAAGCCAAGGTCCTTGAACTACTTTGAGTTGAGTCTTGTGTAGTGTGAGAAACAGGGGTTTAATTTCATTCTACTACATATGGATTTCCAGTTTTCACAGAAAAATGTGTTGATGAGGCAATCTTTTCTCTAATGTATGTTTATGGCAACTTTGTGTAGTGTGAGATGATTCTATTACGTGGGTTTGTCTCTGTGCCTTCTATTCTGTTCCATTCATCTTAATGTCTGTGTTTGTGCCAATGCCATGCTGGTTTTTGTTACTATAGCTCTGTAGCATAATTTGAGTTCTGGTATTGTGATGCTGCCACATCGCATTTCTCACTAAGTATTCCTTTAGCTATTCTGGGCCTCTTGTTATTCCAAATACATTTCATGACTGCTTTTTCTAGTTCCATAAAGAATGTCATTGGAATTTTAATAGGAATCACATTAAATCTGTATAGCAGTCTTGGTAGTATGGACATTTTGACAATACTAATTCTACTTATCCAAGAACATAGATGATCTTTACATCCTCTAACTCTTCTTCAATTTCTTTCTTTAGTGTTCTGTAGTTTTCACTGTAGAGGTCTCACATCTTTTGTTAGATTGATTCCCAATTTTTCCTGGTTTCTTTTTAATCTGATTCATCATTTATGTATAGGAACACAACTGATTTATGGGTGTTAATTTTATATCCTGCTACTTCTTTGCTGAATTGATTTATGAGTTCTAGAAGTTGTCTGGTTGAGGTTTTTTGGGGGGGTCTTCTAAATATAGGATCATATCATCCACAAATAGGGATAGTTTGAGTTCTTCTTTTCCCCTTTGTATTCCTTTAATTTAATTCTTTTGTCTAAATGCTGTGGCTGGGTTTTCAAAGATTTTGTTGAATAGGAGGGTAAGAGAGGTCATCCCAACTTGTTACAGTTTTTAAGATTAATGCTTTCAATTTTTCTCCATTTACAATGATGCTTAGGTTTACAGATATAGCTTTTACAATGTGGACGTATGTTCTAAGTATCCCTAATTTTTCTAGTGTTTTGAACATGAATGGATGCTTTATTTTGCCAAATGCCTTTTCTGCCTCTATTGAGATATTCATGTGATTATTATATTTAAGTTTATTGATGTGCTGAATTATGTTCACTGATTTTCATATGTTCAATCAATGTTGCATACATGGGATGAACCCCACTTGATCATGGTGCGGTATCTTTTAAATATGTTTTTGCATGCAATTTGCCAGTATTTTATTAAGAATTTTTGCATCTATTAAATCAGGGATATTGGTCTGAAGTTCTTCTTTCCTTGATGTGTCTTTTGTTTTGGAATCAGGATGATACTAGCTTCATAGAATAGGTTTGGAAGGGTTACCTCTTTTTCTGTTTCATGGGATAATTTGAGGAGTATTGGTGTAAGCTCTTGTTTAATGGTTTGGTAGAACTCAGGTGACAATTCTTCTGGTCCTGGGCTTTTCTTAGTTAAAAGGCTTTTGTTCCTTCAATTTCATTGCTTGAAATTAAACTGTTTAAACTTTCTATGTCCTCCTGAATCAGTTTTGTGTAGGTTATGTCTTTAGAAATTTTTCAATATCTTCATGATTTTCTATTTTATTGGAGTATAGATAGTCAAAGTAGTTTCTGATTATCATCTGTTTTTCTGTAGTGTCTGTGGTTATATGTCTCTTTTCATCATAAATTTTAGTGATTTGTGTTTTTTCATTCTTAGTCTTCATTAGCATGGCTAAGTGTTTCTCGATTTTATTTATTTTTTCTAAGAACCAACTGTTTGTTTCATTGATTTTTTTGAACAGTTTTGTTTGTTTGTTTCAATTTCATTGATTTAGGTTCTGATTTTAATTATTTTCTGTCTTCTATTGCTTTTGGTGTTGATTTATTCCTCTTTTTCTAGGGCTTTGATATGTAAAGTTGAGTTATTTATTTGACGTCTTTCTATTCTTTTAATGAATGTGCTCAGTGCAATGAACATTCTTCTTAGAAATGCCTTCATGGTGTCCCAAAAATTTTGATAAGTTGTGTTGCTATCCCCATTTACCTCCAAGTATTTTTTAATTTCATCCCTGAATTTTTTTCTATAATCCATACATATTATTTAGTCTCTAGTTAGTAGAGTAGGGTTTTATTTTTTATTTAATCATTAATTTCTAATATCATTCCACTATGATCTAATAAAATACAAGTTATTATCTCTATTTTTTTGATTTGGTAAGAATTCAGAGAAGGATCCATGTGCTACTGAGAAGAAAATGTATGCAGTTATTGATGGATAAAATGTTATATATATATATATATATATATATATATATATATATATATCAGTTAAGTCTAAATTATCAATTTTATTTTTTAGTTCTTTATCTTCCTTATTTAGTTTTTGTTTGGAGTTTCCAACCACTGATGAGAGAAGTGTGTTAAAGTCACCCAGTATTATTGTTTTGTGGTCTGTTTGATTCTTGAAATTGGGAAGGGTTTGTTTGATATACATAAATATAAATTATCCACTGTTTGGGGCATAAATATTTGCAATTGTTATATATTCTTGATTATATAGTCCCCTCTGCAGTATGAAATGTACTTCTTGGTCCCTTCTGATTAACTTTGGCTTGAAGTCCACTTTATCTGATATGCTTGTTTAAGAGATCCTTGAGAATGATACGTTTTTTCCTATACTTTTACCTTAGTCTGAGGGTGTCTTTGCTTATGAGGTGAGTCTTTTGGAGACAGCATATTGTTGGATCTTGTTTATTAATATCTACCAATCTATGTCTTTTCATTGATTAATTTAGGCCATTTTCATTGAATGTTTTAGTGAAAAATTATATTTATTCCCTGTCATTTTAATTTATTGCTGTTTTTTTTTTTTTTTTTACTTAGGATTGGTTTCTTATTCAATTCATTATTCTTTTAGTAGTTCCTTCCTTTTCTAGTTTTTACTTTTTCATTTCTTCATGGAATATTTCATTGAGTGTGTTTTGTAGTACAGTCTTTCTAGTTGTGAATGTTTATCATGGAAGGTTTTCAATTCTGAAGCTTAATTTTGCAGAGTATAATATTCTTGGCTGGCATCTATTTTCTTTCAGAGTTTGGTATATATTATTCCAAGACCTCCTAGCCTCAAGGGTCTGGTCTGAGAAATCAGCTAAGATCCACATTGGTTTCCCTCTAAATGTTACCTGCCATTTTTTTCTCTGTCAGACTTTGAAATTTTTTCCTTGTTCTGTATATTAGGCATTTACATAATAATGTTCCTTGGTGTGGGTCTGTTGTATGTTGTATATTTGGGGTTCTGTACACCTCCTATATTTGTTTTTTATTTTATTCTTAAGGTTTTGGAAATTTTCTGATATTATGTCATTGAAAAGTTTGTGCATTCCTTTGGTTTGTATCTCTGAACCTTCATCTATCATGAAAAATCTTAAGTTTCATCTTTTCATATTATCCCATACTTCTTGGAAATTCTGTCTATGATCTCTTAGTATCTTTTCTCTATGGTTAATTTTATTTTCAAGATTATATATTTTGTCTTCATTGCCTGAAACTCTGTCTTCCAGGTGGTATATGCTTTCCAAAGAATTTTTGATTGGTTTAATGATTCCTTTATTTCTAGAATTTCCAACTGATTCTTCTTCTATCCCCTTATTGAAATGACTTTTCACTTCTTTCATTTTCTCTGTGAATTAATTTCTTACATCATCTTTTATCTTTATGAAGTTTTTGAATTTCATTGCTGATAGTTCCTCCACTGTGAAGTCATTGAAAGCTATTGATGAGGTATTCAATGTTGTTTGGGATGGTTTGTTCCCTTGATTTTTCGTATTGTTTGTGTGTCTACCCATCTTTCTGGATGGATCTGTTGCTGTAGAATTTCTACCTTATGAGTTTATAGTGCCCCTCTTATATTACTAGTGCCTCAAATATGGGGGAAGGGTATAATGATAGCAATAATCCATGCAAACAATATTTAGCAGTAGACTAGGTCCTTAGTTCTTGTTTTGATATCTAGTGTTAATTGGTACAAGAGGTAGGAATAGTAGGATTAGCAATTCCCATCAGTAAAAATAGTAAATAATCATTTATTATGTCTGGTTTAGAATTAGCCAATATGGGTTTATGATTTCCACCATATTAAGTATTGCTGTGACATTGGTGGTAGGGATAGACATTAGTATTAACAAGTGTTAAGGAGAGTTGAATATGAGGAAAGAAAAAGAGATAGGAGGGTAGAAAAGTGTTTGCAATATCAAAGGGTGAATAGGGAAGTACAGTGGTAACTTAGGATATGTTGCTAATGTGAAAGAATGAGCAAAAATAAAACAACATAAAGAAGGAAAGAGAGAATAGAATTTAGGCATCAACAAGAGTAAAATAAGAGAGGTAGATAAGGGAAGTAGAGTACTGGCAAATATGATCCAAAACAAAATCAAAACATGCTAATAAAAAACCCTAACCCACAATATACACTGTATGGGATAATAGCACCTTCAAAGTAAAAAGCAACACCTTCGAAATAAAAACAAAAGAAGGAAAAAAATAAGGCTAGAAATGAAGTGCGAGAAACAAATATGTATATGTGTAGGAGTCCTTGAATAAATCAGTACATGTGCAGATAAAACAAAAACTCAATATAAGAAACCAAAAGCAAAAAAGCAAAACAAAACAAACAAAAAATCTTGGTGAAATGTGAAGACATTTAAGGAGTTGTTTCCACTATGTTGGACAAAATATTGAACATATATGTTCATTGTCTGTGTACCCAACTGATTTTCTTTTCATTTCTTCTTGAGGTATAAACTAAGTGTGAGAGTATGGGCTGTGGGTTGTCGAACCCTTCCTCTTTATTGTGCTGTTCACTGAGTTAAAGGTGGAAGTTTAAGACTTCCCAATTTTCCTTCTTGGGCGATTAGTGTGGGCAGGCCGGGCTGTGGGCTGGTTGCGAAGTGGCTTTCTGAGTCAGGAGGGCCTGGTGGCAAAGTGATGTGCCAGGCAAGGTGAGTTATGGGCAGTGGGGAAGCCACTGACCACATCTAAGGTGCCTGTCTGGCCATATTGGTGTCCCAGCTGGATCAGGGCCAGTATTGAGTCCCATGGGCCTGCTGGTGTGGCTGTGTGCTGGACTGATCTGTCAGTGAAGTAGAAGCCTGGCAGGTAGGGCTGTGACCCAGTGGTGAAGCTGTGGGCCTAATAGAAAGAGCAGTGGGCCAAGCTGGGTGGGGGGCTAAGGTTTGAAAGATTGATGACTCTGGGACAGAATGCCCTGGAAGGTGCCAGACCATGCAGGGAGCTAGAGACCAAGCTGGAAACTAGAACTGAAATAACTGGTGAGTGCTGGCCCAGGTTGGCCCTGGATACCCAGTGGGTGCATGGCAGGTTTGCAGCTGAGACTCAAATGCCCTCACATCCACCCTTCCAACCTCCCCACACCATAGCTGGCCTGTCAGCCCCCTGGGAGCTTCAGGACTCATAGGGCTGGTGAGAGATGGGCTCTCTCCAGCTTCTTTAATCTGTGTTCCCTTGGGCAAAATGCTCCCTGATTCTGACCTTCAGTGGGTTTGCAAAGCCCTGCCAAGTCTTTGCTAAGTTCAAACAGGCCCATGCATCCCTAGCTGCAAACTGACCGATCAGGTCTCCAGTTTCTGTTGGCTCCACAGGGCTGCAGTCCCAAGATGACGCTTATTGGACCGAATTTATGCTAATTAGGGTTTAGAAACTATTAATGCCATTGGCCAACTCAGGAGTTCCAACTTTCACTCAGGACTTCCCCACTTTCATTTTCTCATTGGACATCAAGAAGTAGGTTGAAGTCATTGAAAAGCGCATGCTCAGTGCAGTGCAGGGGGTGGGATGTTTTCGTCTCAAGTTAAAGCACAGGATGGAACATGTATGTGCGCTGGGCTGGCAGAGCCATGATGAGATGACTAGCCGGTTCACCTTGCACCTTGGCTCGCCAGCGGCCATGATCCCATGCACCTCATTCCAGCTGAGCCTCAGGCCTGGGCTGGCCCGACAGACTCCACAAAAAACCGTGGCCCATGCTTGCCCCTTGGGCTCTAGCCCACTGGGGCCTCAGCTCTCCTGCTCTGCAGCTCCACCTTTCCCCTGCCGCTTTTTAGCCGGGCGGAGGGCTGGCGGCATAGTTTGGTGGCTGGAGAACTACCTCAGTCTTATTTGTAGTATTGTCAAATTTCAGTGGACTGAAAGAAAAATATTAATTTGTAAAACATAATGCTCATAATGCTTTATTTCTTCATAGCAATTCCTGGCACAGTACTTTGTCTCCTTCCTTCAGAGCTTTTATATAAATCATACATTTTGTAAGTTAAAAAAAACAAAAAACTAAATATTGGCTATTTTATGAGGTTGGTTTAACCTATCATTACACAGTATAGAGGGACAAATAAAAATGAGCCAACAAGTCGTATCTATGTTCAAATTTTAGTTATTTCAGTTCTCGTTTCTGAAAAGTTACTCATTTTTGTTTTTGCTTTCTGATTTATATGTGGTTTCTATGAAATCACAGTAATCATTCAGGTTTGTTCTGATTATTAAGTGAGAAAAGGTAGCATTAGCACTACTAACAGTTGTCATTATCTGCCACACTTGATTATTGAAGAAACTCCAAAGCACATATGGAAGTGTAAGTAAAGGGAAGAAGATTGTCATTCCACGTTGTTCTAGGTCAGAGATTCCCAAACCTGTCTGTGTATGGCATTTGGAGAGTCTGGAGTAGAGCCTGATAACTGTATTTTTAATATCTCCCTTGAGTGAATGAGATGGGCTGCCACATTTGGGAAGCTTCCCTAAATAGAAACAAAGTCCCTTTCTGATTTTAAGTTTTATAAGTGCTTAATGGATTCTGTTTTGAGTATTTTTCTTTTTCTAAAAAACACTCAAGATTTATTTTTTTCTGTATTTTCTTCCCAGAGAAGGCCCCGGGCTAACTCCATGTGTGCTTGGCTTGTGTGCACAAGGCAAACCTTTTGTTCTAGCAACATCCTGTGAATCTGCCAGTTTCCCTGTGCATTTCAAGGAGAACAACTTTTAATTAAAAAGAAGTCAAACGAGATTATTTAGTTTTCTTCTTTGAAAGGCATCACTGTCACTTTCTTTGAAATCCTTTTTCTCTTTACCTTTCTTTCTTTAAGGTATTTGAGTTCAGCAACATCCTCTGTGTCAACTTCTGATAAAAAAGATGTTCCTTGGCCTGCTTCTATTGTCTGTGACTGCCATGGTAAGACAATCCATGCCAATAATCCAACCTGCTGGGCTGCTGCTGATAAGACCCCCTTTTACTGGGTTTGGCATCTTGTTCAGATACTATAGCAAAAGCTCTATTACTCTCAGGGGAGCAACTTGAGTGTCATCCCAGTGGCTTGCAGCCAGAATTCTGCCCTGTGGGACAAATCCTTCAGCACAATCTGGAGTGTACTCAGGGCAGAGTTCTCCAGGAGATTTCTTCTCCCTGTAGAGTTCAAACCTATGTCTTTGACCTTCCTTCTGACAGATTCCTGCACATCTGTTCATCTGGACTAAATCTAACTCGTTCTAGAAAAAAATTGTTGGTATTTTAGAACTAGGCACTAGAGATGAAATACAGCTTCCATAGAAGTGACAACAGAAATATAACTTTCAAATAATTGAGGTTGTTAGTTTGTTAATTAATGTAACATTGTCAATCAAGCAACAAACTATCAGTCATAGAGAAGTGGAGTAATCCTAGAGGCTATTAATTCTAACATCCATCCCATCAGACATCCCTGACAAAATTTCTGTGATAGGTTGTCATCAAAGTCTGTGATGCAAGCCACCCATTGACAGGAAGCTCACTGTGTTATAGGCAACTCATTCAACTTCTGAGTTCCTTATTTTTTTTTACAAAGTATTTCTAAGTATTAATCAGCAGCCACTCCAATATTCAGTCATTTATCTTCTTTAAACTCTGGAAAAGGTACACAGAATAAATTTAATTTCTCTTTTCTGTGGAAGCTCGTCACATGTTTGGTGGTGGTTATATCTGCCCATGTTTTCTCTTCAGTTATCATAACCTCACACTGCTATCCTTTTTAGGTCATAGCATTAAAACCCATATAATTCTGGCCATCTTCTTTATAACTTACATGGAATCTTTTAGATATTCAAATACATAAATATGGTCTGGCCAGGCAAGGCTACAGTGGGATTATAATTTTCCCAGTACTAGACACTACTCTTTATTTATAGAGTTTTTATCACATTAGTATGTTTGAAGGCCTTATTACCTCTTGAGTGCTAGTAAATTTGAAGTCAATTGAAACTCCCTATGGTTGTTCACATAAATTGATAATAAGTCAAGAGATAAGAAGGTATGAAGAGAAAGTAAGTTAAGTGAGATTATAGTTTTGTCCCAAATCTACCATGACTTTATTTTGTGGTCTTAAGAGAATATCCAGTCCTTTGGTTCATTAAATGCAATACAGGATCAGAATAAATGATTCCTAGGGTCTCTACCAATTTTACTATTCTATTACCCTAGGAAATCTATGTGTTTCTTTCTCATGCAAACTTTTTTTAACCAAAATGTAGGACTTTTCATTTATCCCCACAATACCATCCTATGAGGCAAATGATGTTTCAGTCAACAACAGACTACATACCTAATTGGGGTCTTCTAAGATTATACTAGAGCTTAAAATCTCCTGCTGCCTGGTGATGTTGTCATAGAAAAATCACAGCGCAGTGCAGTACTTGTATGTTCAGGGTGATTACATGCATATAAAAGCCTAGCACACAATCATGCATACTACCTGATACTACACACTTTATGATTATTTTAGAGCATAATTCTTCTATTTATATGTAAAAATAGTTTACTGTGAAACAGTATGTTATGCTATGCTGGCAGCAGCCCTCATACATATTGTGTTACTGTGTGTGTTGACTGCATCTAGAGAGAACGTGGACTGACCTATTCCCTGTAGGTTTGTGTGAATATAGTCAGTGATGTTCACATAATGATGAAATCACCCAACAATACATGTCTCAGAGTGAATTCTCAATGTTAAGTGATACATAATTGTATTCTCTGTTGTATTAGTGTGTTTTATTTTTGTTGACATTCACATTTTAAAATTTGGATTCATAGCTACACAGATATAGAATTTAATTATTCTGTAAAAAGTTTCTAAGTGTGGAGAGGAGTAAAACATCTCTGATTCCAACATAGAGTTGGGAGGAAACACTTGTACCAGTTAGAGATCAGTCAGGAAAGCATTTTACTTCTATGAGTGACATGAAGCAATTAATTAGAATGGACATAACTGTGGATGTTGTTGAAGATGTTTATTGAAGGCTATCCCCTGTGAATATGGCAGTGAATCTATTTTTTCTGCATTTGGCAGGGCCAGCAGTTGGGGGAAAATACTGATCATGACATTTAGGAATAAGAAGATCAGGCTAGAACTTGTGAGGATAAACTGGAACACATGTAGGCAAACAAAAACCCACATCTATGCCTACCTTAACCTAGACAATGTGAGTGACAGGCAGAAGTAGCTAAGCCTTCTCCTAAGAGCTATGTATGCATCTGGTCTGGCACTTAGAGAGTCTCCAGAAGAGATGTGATGGAATATAAAGGAGCTGAGGTCTAGCTGCTACCACCATACAACAGGACCTGCATCTTAACAACATATGGAAACATACTGTGGTGACACCGGAGCCTACAGCAATGTTCACTTTGGCCTTCCATAACTCCTGTGAATTTCCTTGTAGGCAGTGCTAATTCAGAATAACTGAAGGGAAGAAAACTCAAAGAAATGTGCTTCCAGTGAACCGGATATAAAACCACAGCAACAATAGCATTTCCTGACTAACGTGGCACTTGAAGTTCTAGATAAAGAACTTATAAGTGGTTCATAAAACAAATATAAAAATAAAGCATTCTGACATCAATTGCTTTGATTACATATGAAATATGTAATATTGAGGCACATAAAGAAACTTTGATAAGTTCTCCATTAAATATAATAAAGTGTACAAAGATCTAAAAGATTCTATTTTAGTGTTTGACTTTGAAATTATGCAAGTGAGACCCATCAGTTGGTACACTAAGGATGTTCATGCATGTGGGTGAGTGTGGGAATCTTATGTGATGATCAAGGAACCTAACACTCTTCTTTGCCTGAGATTTCTGTCTTGATCCTTCCTTCCTTTCTCTGAGTGAGTCCTTTCCTCAATTCCAGCCTTAACGTAATGCTTCTCCATGAGGTATTCATTCCACAAAACCTCTCCATTCATAGTTCCCAAACACTTTTATGGATGACAATATTTAGTTTATATTTAATATCACTTTCTAATCGTGGAAAACAGGTTTTGATCAGCTAAATTGTCATTGTGGTTTCAAACAAAGACTATACAATTGAAGGCATCTTTAACTTGAATAGAGATAAGTATATTTAGTGTCAAAGCAACTCTAGTGTTTGGGATATTATAACTGCATTTTAGGCATTAAGGAGTAGGTCTAAGTATTTAAGTATTTCTCAAAAGACATAGCACATCAAGATATTCTGTTCTTATTTTTATTACTTAGGCTTATTCAGAGAAGAAGAACCAATAATTTTGGGTAAGAGAGAGAGAACTGCAGGGTTAGTCAGCAATTTGGAGACTCAGGAAAGCCAGGAGTGTGCATATGGTGTCATCCCAGTCTGAAGGTCCAGAGGCCCAAGACTCAGAAAGGGACAATGTTTCAGCTCAAATCTGAGACACCAGAATTCTCTCCTACTAGGGAGGGTCAGTCTTTTGGTTAAATTCAGGCCTCCAACTAATTGAATGAGACCCACCCACATTAAGGAAGGCAAACTGCTTTACTCAAACACACAAATATAAGTCTTAAACTTATCCAAATCCATCTTCACAGAAATATCCTGAATAATGTTTAATCAATTAAACAAAGTGACAGACAAAATTAAGCATTACATCACTGAAGATCAATGAGAAGCTTAAAATAGTTTATACTACTGTGTGTGTGTGTGTGTGTGTGTGTGTGTGTGTGTGTATGGCATATTTATGCGGTATTAGTTATTCTTCACTTGCCTTCAAACAGCCTAATGAACTCACCCCCAAATATTTTGAAACTATACAAAATGATTTGGGGTATCGTGGAGAAAGAATAGCTAATGACTTTACTTGATCTTCTAGAGATAAAGCACATCTTTCACTTTTCAGAAACTGACATTTATGCAGGTGTGTACCCTGAAATCTTATCTTTGTTCCTTCCCATTTTTAGTTACTGCCTGGGCTTTCTCTGACTTGTTACACCTCCTGTCATGCCAGGAATATTGAACTACTCCAGATGCCCCATTTTATAGTAAAGGAAGGTGCTACATAAGAGAGGGGCTTGTCTATGCTGTTTTGCTAAATAAGGATAATTGAAAGGAAATTAGAAGGTCCAAGAGGTTATTAAGATCTACTTGGTCTTGGAAGATAGTGATAAATGAGATTTAGATTCTGGTGACCTATTTAAGGTCAGGAAGGGATTTCCCTTATGTAAATGTCAAGAACTGCTGGTATTTGACTATTCATCTGCTTATAATAGTAGGCTTGTGCTTTGGCAGACTAAAACAATAAAATAACAAAATTGAGTAATTCTTTTGTTTTTGTGTTTTGCATTTTTATTTGCATTTTAGCCAGCTTTTTCACTGCTGTGACCAAAAGACCTGACAAGAACAATTAGAGAAGTAAAAGTTTATTTGATGCTCACAGTTTCAGAGGTCTTATTCCATAGATGGTTGACTCCATTTATTGGGGCCTGAGATAAGGAGGAACATCCTAGTGGAAGTGTGTGGTGAAGTAAAGAGCTGAGTACATAGCACAGGAAGCAGGGAGAGAACTCTGTTCTATAAGGATAAAATATAATCCCCAAAGGCGTGGCTCAGGGACCCACCTCCTCCAACCACACCCTACTTGCTTACATGTATCACTCAGTTAATCCCTATCAGGGGATTAACTCACTAATTGGGTTAAGGCTGTCATAACCCAATCATTTCACCTGAAAAACTTTTTTCATTGTCTCACAGGTGAGCTTGTAGGGGACTCTTCACATCTAAATCATAACTGTTTGTGGTACTGAGGATTCTAGTAGCTTTCAATAGCCATATATGTTACATAGAATTTCCATTTTTATTTAAATTTCTGGATTCTAAATATACTTTTGGAAGAAGAAAAATTCTTCTTTGCCCAATTAAGATCACTTAAATTTCTCCTATTAATTAAACATTGGAGTTTCCCTATAGTACTATTAATTAATCCTTGAAATAGGAAAATCACCATGAAGAAGATGACTTATCATAACCATTTACATAAATATGAGCCTGTGCCATGGTGATCAAGATAGGGAATACATGAAAATTAAACCCCGGTAGGAGGAGAGACAGAATGCACATTTCCACATACACCTTAGCACAAACTAACGGACCATCTACTGATTTTCTTTTTACCTCTTCACTGATAAGATCTTTAACTTAAATGTGTTAACTTGATTATTTCAACTTTCAAATTTGCTCATTGTGTAAGATGTAATGAGCTGGATTCTTGAAGAACATTATATCCAAGACACAATGCATCAGGGGATGTTTAGGACAAGTATATTGTAGTTTGTGCTCCTCTTTACCTTTAAAAACGGGTGCCACACAGGGAGAATCAGTCTAACACAAACCTCATGGGTAGTTTTTGAGGAGCAAATACTTTGCAAAGTAGATTGAGTGGAAAATGTTGTTATTTTACCCCTACTATGTCTTGGGAATCATGCATAGGTTGCTAGCTCAACACCTCTCCTTTTTTACCCTACAGCACCTGTCAGGGAAAGGAGATGATGAGACTACTGGCCCATGCTCATCCACTGAAGTAAGGTTTCTGGCTATAGAAAAGACTAGGAAGTGGAAGCATTGCTGTTGGTGGCTCATGCGATTTATCATCAGCAAGCCTACTGCAGATTTGAGGAATAGATGTGGAAGAATGTTAATCTGCAATCTGCTCGGTTAGAGCTATGAGCCAAATTATGGAGAGTAGCACTGATAAGGTTATGATAGAAAGCAACATCAATTATTTCTCACCCTCAGGTTTATACTGGTCAGCAACAGCATCCTTTATGTATTCTACTAAGGATGGAGTGAATTAAACAAAATATTGTTAGTACTTAGGGAAGGTGTCAAAGAGGAGAAAAAAGCATATGCCTGAAGATTTCCTGTGAATTTTTAGCCATGGTTAGGTATTTGGACCATTTTTAGATGTTACGTGCCTGCCAGCTTATGAAGCAGACTAGAATTAGAATTAGTCCTATTGTTTGTACATAATTGGTTCATGAGAAATCTGAGAAGTGTGGACTAATTTTTCCTTTAATATATGTACAGGAAAAATGCTGCATCTATCCCTTCCCTGTTCCACAGTGTGGTTATAAACAGAGGGACCTCAGGGGTCAAGTAGGCAGGTAAAAGAAGAAATTGGGAAGGAAATGTTAAAACTTAGTTGGGAATCAGAAGATCTGGGCTAAGGAGTCTTTAACTATTATAGTCAAAGCAAGGGGGCAAGAAAGATAAAGATAAAAGGAGTGGCACCTGGGAATCATTTGGAAGAGCTGAAGGCTGTTCCATCCTTTGGACTAGAATGATGAAGACAGAGAGGCAAGAGGACAAAAGTAGATACAATAGCTGATCATATGAATAGCTTTAAGGCGATGCCATTGAGGCATGGAGAGACAAGTTTAAAATAGTGAACATGCTCTTTTATTTGGTCTTAACTAACCCAAGAAGTTTTTACTGCTTCATATGTGAACAGACTCTAAAAGATTATAGATGAAATGATAAATAATAGATTCTCAAGGTGCTGTTCTCGCTAATAATGCTAACTCACACTTACATAGTGCTTAATGGCTTTCAGAGTACTTTCCTAAGGCATTGGTTTAAATGATTTTCAGGATGTGTGGGACAGGTATCACTTTACTGACCTTATAGGGAAGGAAATGGAAATGAGATTTAGAAAGACTTGTCTTATTGGCTATTACCGCAATCTGTAAACAGGAGGACAGGCACAGGCACTCAGACCCTAGTTTTCTGATTAGGAATCGAGACTTATTGGAAATCATACCAAAAATATTATATATTACATAATTTCTGAAAGCTAAATATTTTTAATGATATTTTTGGATTTTCAAAATACTGTAAGAGAGGGTGGCTGTTTGGGATTCATTCAGTTAGAATCAGAATCTTGGCCTAGAGAAAGCATTGGTCTAATCAATGTGGTTTCTGGTTTTCCTATGAAGAGGTCAGAAAGAGAACTAAAAGACTTATAGATCAGCCTGGGAAAGTGGTAAAGAAATATACAGTCACACCAGAGGATGGGAGCACTAGGGTAAGTTCCCTGCTGCTTTGATCCCTTTGAAATCACATCGTAGTGTGGAATCGCACTCTGATTCTTGGTCTCTTGGGAACTGAAATCCAAAAATTGAGTAAGCTCTCTTTTAGGAAGTAGAGCACTTGAGTCTCTGTAAAACTTCTGAGCTAACTTCTAAAGTGAGGCACTATGATGTTTTCCAATCATTGCCAGAGGCAAAGCTGGACACTGGGTAACAGGGCAGGGCAGCACTCGCATCCTAGCTGGGCTATTTACTGAATGTCATTTGATCTTATTAATGCTTGGATTCACTTGTCCATATGAAGGCACTGATGATATGTGCTCCGTGGTGTGTTCAGAAGATAAAATGAGTCAAACTTAGTATGAGTATTTTGCCAGTATCTGTCAATTGTTGTTATCAATAGCATCTTTACTGAGAAGACACCCTTTTAGAACATTGCTCTTTACAGACTTCTGAAATCATTTCCAGAATTTCTAGAACTGCATCACATTGAGTCAAGGACAGACACTTTAGACAAGTTTGTGTGGGGCTGGACGTGATGACTGCCACCAGCGAGGAGAGGGAGGTAGAAGCAGCAGCTGCTCTTGCAGCTGTGGAAGTTGCTGACACAGGACTCAGTTGGGAAAGCACTGAATGGAGCGCAGTAATTTGGTGGAGAAAGGCAAAGAGAAAGCAGAGCAGCACGCCCTGAAGAATGACTCAGAGAGTTTTCCCTACCCAGAACTTTGTTCTGCTGGAGTCCTCTTCAGCAGTTTTGTCATTGTAAATTGGAGGCTTGGATCAGCAAGAGAGAGAAAAGAATCTCTGATGAACTCCCAGATGGAGGTGCTTTGTTTTTTTAAAAAAAAAGAAAGAAAGAAAAGGAAAGAGGACTAGAGGTATACTTGCATACAGAAGAGAGACAAAAAGAGTGGATGGACATCTGGAGAGAATAGAGGCTGTTAAGTGATTGTAGAGGGAGCAGCGCCACTTGGTAGTTCTCTGGGGGATCTTGAGAAATGGTTTCATTTTGTCTTGTTCCTCCTTTGAGGAAGAAGGTGGAATTTATCCTAAATAGTACAAAAAAAAAAAAAAAAAGAAAAAAGAAAAGAAAAGAAAAACGTCCTTCAACATTGAAGCTCATTTCTACAAGATAACAAAGGATCTGCAACTGATTTGTGAACAGTTCTCACTGTTCTCCTGGTATTGTGAATAATTGTTGGAGGTAAAAAAGAAATATTTAGAAGACTAAGTGCTAAAAATTTCCATGCTTTTTTCCCTAAACTGCTTTATTGATATGTAATATACATAAGATGAAATTTGCCACTAAATTTTCTAATTTCCAGAGTTTATCAAATAGGGAGAGCAACAGAAACACTAATTTAGTCACAAAATAGAACCTTCCTATGGCGACAAAAGTGTCCCCTGACCACCTTGGCTGTCAAGCCACTCTTCCTATACCAGGTCCCTGGGTGGTAATGGTGACCTGTTTTTAATACTGTAATTTAACAATTTCTAGAATTTCATATACATGGTATCATGCAGAACAGTGTCTTAATTTGAGATTTCTCTGTTCTGTTTCCCATATCAGTAGTATCTTTATATTATTGAATAAGACTTTTTTCCTATAAATATAGCACGATGTTTTTATCTCTTGACTGTGTGCTGAACATTTGTGTTGTTTTCATTTTTTTGCCCATTAGGATTAAATCCTCTATGAACTAGTGTAAGTTTTGATCTATGTATGTGTTTTAGTTTCTTTGGGTCAGTATCTAGAAATGAATTTTTTGGATTTTATTTCACTTAGCATGGTAGTCTCCAGATCCACCCATTTACAGGTGAAAGTCATAAACTCATTCTTTTTTAGGGGGTAGGAATTGGGGATTGAACTCAGGGGCACTTGACCACTGAGCCACCTCCCCAGGCCTATTGTATTCTACTTAGAGATAGGGTCTCCTTGAGTTGCTTATCTCCTCACTTTTTCTGAGGCTGGCTTTGAACTTGCAATCCTCCTGCCTCAGTCTCCTGAGCCACTGAGATTACAGGTGGCTGTAATCACTCCCAGCAACTCAATCTTCTTTATGTCAAAATTGACTCTACTCTCATGTATAACTAAAAAAAAAACATAACAAATAGAAAAATCTAGAAAAAAGATTGTAGATCATCAGGAAATGTTCATAAGAAACTGTGAAATGTTTTGTGGCTTTTTTTTTTTTTTTTGCAAAATGGATGTATGCCTGGACATGGTGGTACATGCGTATAATACTAAGTGCTCCAGAGGCTGAAGTGGGAGTATCATGAGTTCAAAACTAGCCTCAGCAATTTAGCAAGACCTGTCTCTGGGTTCTATGTCTTGCACCAAAATAAATAAATAAATAAATAAGTAAGTAAGTAAATAAAAGTCTCTGCCAATCTATCAGTTATTATTTTATGGTTAATGATTTTACTGTCCTAACTATGAAATCTTTGCCTATCCCTAGGTCACAAAGATTTACCCAGATTTTCTTCTGTGAATTTGATAGCTTTTAACTCTAGCTTTCATGTTTAGATCTACTTTGAATTATTTTTTGTGCATTGTGTGAGAAAAGAGCCATGGTTTATTTATTTATTTAACTGTTTTGCATATAAATATTCAATTGTTGCAATATTATTTGTGGGAGATACAATTATTTTCACAATGAAACAACTTGACTCCTATCTTGAAAATATATTTATAATGTATGTTGTCTATTTCTAGATGGAATTTTCTCTATTGCTCACTCATATTTCTGAATTTATGAAAATACCATGCTTCCTCCATTACTGTGATTTATACTAACCCTAAAATAAATTTTATATGTTTTCCAATTTTGTTCTTCTTTGCAAAATTATTTTGACTATTTTAGGTCCTATGTATTTCTGCATATACTTAAAAATGTGCTGATAAGTTTCTTCAAATAATATACTAGAATTTTATCTGAGATTGTTTTGGGTTTGTAGATAATGCTGGGGAAATTATATTATTATTGAATCTTTTATTTTGGTCCTCTCAAATTTCAGCAATTTTTTGTAGTTCAAAGCACGTTTATCTTACACACATCTTATTAAATTTATCTCTAAATATTTCATCTTTTATGCTATTACAAATGGTATGGTTTTTAAAATAATTTGCATTCATGGGTATATAATATTTAATTAATATACTAATTTTACCTCTGAAAATTTTATGCATTCACATATTCTATAAGTTTGGGAGATTCTTATTTAAGTTTGTCTACATTTATCTGAGACAACATAATTTTACTTCTTTTTTTCCCATCTCTACTTGTCTATTTCTATCTCTTGTGATTTTTGTATTGGCTAGGATTTTATAATACAATATTGGAAAGAAGTTTTCTTATTACCAATTGTAGGAAAAACAGCATTCAGTTTTATAGTATTAAGAATGTTTCCAATTGTATGTATGTTATTGATGTTCATTACTTGATGCTATTCTTAATATGATGATAAGTTATTTTTTGTAAATATAATTTTTTTACTTTTCAATTTGAAGAATACACTGATTTTTAAATAGTAAAGCAACTTGGCATTTGTAGAATATACTTCCCTTTGTCAAGTATTGTTCTTCATATTAATTGCTAAATTATATTTGCTAATTTTGTTAAAAAATTGTTTCATTCTTTGTTGATGAGAAACTTTAGTCTGTAGTGTTATTTGTATCTTGTATTTGTTTTCCTGTGGTTGAAATCAAGATGATTACAGCTTCATAAATGTGTTGGGAAATAACCTGTTCTCTTTTCTAGAAGCATTTGTATAGAATTAACTTTTATCTACCTTCAAAGTTTTGTAATAAAACCATCTGGAACTGGAGTTTTCTTTGTGGCATAGTTTTGTACTATATACTAACTATATTTTAATATTATCTTACTACTTTTATCTTATTACTATATCACACATATTATCATAGTTTCTGATCTTATTCATTTATTCTATTATGATTTTATTGACATGTTGTTTTTCAATATTCTTTTCTTATTTTTTTATCATGTCTATGGGATCTATAATGATGTCCCCTTTTTATTCTTCATTTTCACAATTTAAGTCTTTTGACATTTTCACCTGATAAGTTTGACTAGAAATATATTATACTTATCTTAAATAAGAACCTGATTTTAGTTACATGCATTTTCTCTTTTTCTGTTATTGTAGTTGTTATTTTTATTTCTTTAATTTTGCCATCATGGTTGTGATTTCTTTCCTTATACTTACTTTGTATTTATATTACTCCTACTTTTCTATTTTTAAAGTAGAAGCATAAATCATTCACTTAAAAAGATATTTCTTTTTAAATGTTACACTTTTAATGCTATAAATTTCTTTCCTAGATGCATTACAATTCCTGATTTAGTTCCATTTCATTCAAAAAACACATTTAAGATTATTTCCATTCTTTCAAATATATTAAAACTTGTCATTTGGCTAGAATGTGGCCATATTGTTGAGTTTCCCATGTGCCCTTGAAAAGCAGGTGTATTCTCCTGTTATGGTTCAAATGTTCTTTTAATGTCAGTTCAATCAGATAAGACTGATGACCAAGCACTCCACACCTCACTAATGCTTTCATGTATTTTCTCTAACTCAAGAAAGTAGAGTTGTGAACTTGATATTTCTCTTTTCAGTTTTATTATTACTATGTGTCTTTGGCTCAGGTACTTTGAAGTTCTATTTGGCACATATGCCTTTAAAATTGTAATCACTTATTGATAAAATGGCATTCTATCCTCCATGAATGACTTCCTATTTGACTACCTATTTCCATAAGTTTTCATGTTCCAGATTGCAATAAAAATTGAATTGAACAGTATATGACCTTTAGTCACCAGTTATACTGGTAATTTTTTCCTTTTCTTGTTAAATAATATTTCATTATTTTGAGCAGTAGTCCTTTGTTTTATCCATTCTCCTGCAGTTGGAGATTTAAGATTTTCTAATTTAGCTATATGAAGTGAGCTCCATAAGTATTCACATATGAGACATTTTATGAACTTGTGTTTTCACAAAGTTCTAGGCCTTAGTAGGTAAGCAGTAGGAGTGTTGGCAGGATATAGAAGAATAAAAATGGCCATAAAATTTGAAAGCATGGCATAAGTTAGCCGAAGACTGTTTCAGTGCATCTGACCCCATGTAGAATAAGTTCTACCTTCTGTGAACACAATCCAAGAGTGTCTGGCTTAACTAAAATATAGTATAATAAACCAATAGGCAGCAACCAAGATTTTGGAAGAGCTAAATAAAGAATTGCCAGATAGTTGTCAAGGAATATCAATGCCTCGAACCAATTGAAGAATGGGCTTAGTATAAAATATTTAGGGCATGCCTGTTGTTTCATCAAACTTTTAAGAAATTACTGCCATAGTCATACCAATGCCATTTTTTTAACTCTAGGAACTGAATATTGCAAAGATTGCCAAATCTAAGTCAGATATCTCTGCCATATATTGTAGCAAAATGGAATCCCCACAGAGTTTACTTCCTCAAGCTGTTCATTTCTGTTTTAATGCCTTTTTAAGCATGTTGGGTAGAGCCCAGATTAACTGTCTGTTCTTTAACTGCAAAGGAGGCTGGTGAGATAATTTTGTGTCCAGGTTCTATTTAAGAGAAAGAGAAATTTCAATATTGAATTTCCCAAATACATTAATGTTTCATAAAATATTTATATCAGTTAGCCAATATGGAAAAGATGTACTATTCTTTGATACTTCTTATTTAAAAAAAAACATATAGACTCAAAAGTAGAGTACAGTGCTTGTGGCAAAAGGAAGAGGAAAAGGTACAGAGTATAGTAGCCTTACATATGACTTTAATGCAATAGATTTGATGGACATAAATCAAAGGAAAAAGGACCATGAAACAGGAATTGAAGATAGGGATTGGGTTTGATTATTGCTGTTGTTGATTTTGTTTTGTTTTGTTTTTACCATTATAATCTTAACTAAATAAACTAGGAACCTAGTACATAATAACTACTCATTTAATATTTTTTTTTTCAAAATGAACAGACTATATTGGTACACTGAAAGGAGAATGCAACTAATTGCAACTTCTGATGATGAAAAAGGACTGCAATTGGAGACCTTTTACTCTATAAAGGAGTTCCTACTTGTAAAATAAGTTCTATTTAAATAAAAAGGTTTCTCAGTCAAGTAATAATTAAAATGTGTTTTAATTTAAAACTGTTGTTTTCACATAACTTTTCCTGGTATGTAGATTTGCTTGCAAAGATCAGTTTATATATTATCTTATTACTACCACCACTGGGGCACGTTATAGTTGATTTCGCCAGATGAATATTAGAAAGCTAATAGTCATAGATGCTTGAGAGAAACACATGATTTAGTTTCTAATCAAGCTTGGCAGAAAGGTGGGATGAAGTTAAAAAGTAGAAAGGAAAATTGAAGATCATTGAATTTTGGTATGCATTTATATTTCTTTAATTGCATTTCTTGCAAATGCTATTTGGGATTTTTGGCTGAGTTAAGCATCAATTTGCCCTGCTGTGACGTCTTATGAAGTGAACCTGCTATGAGTTGCATGGCTAATTGACAGCCCCTAGCTGCTGGACTTTCTGATTTACAAGCAATCATGGGCACTTTTACCAACATGTTCCCAGCCAATCACTAAGCCTAGCTTAGGGAAAGGAATCAGGCTATTTCTGCCCATGTTGAATTCCTCTAACAAGAAATTTTGGCTTGAGGATTTCCTGTCACCCAGGTATTGTGGTGGTCCTTCCTTCATGATTCTTTCTTCCTTCTCTTTTATGTACAGGTGTCAGACCTCCATCAGACCTGTCAAACTGGAACTCTCTTCCAATTTAATCCTTCTTCTCTTCTATTTTACCTTTTTAAGACATTGTTTGCTTCAATACGTCTCTTGCTTGCCTCATCCTGTCTTGTTGCCTATCATCTACATCTCAGAACACATAAAATAGTTCAGCTACATTAACAAGCACCCAATCTTTTGGACTAAAAAGTACACAATCAAAACAATTGCAGGTAAACTGAAGATGGCAGATTAGAGGAAAGGAGCATGTTCCAGATGCTCCGCAGCTGCAGGTTCAAGCAGCACAAGTGTTGCTTTTCTGTGAGGCAAATGACTGAGGAAATTCATGCAAATTTGACATTGGACAGTAAAATTCTCATAAATACACAGAAATTCAAAAGCTTTGAACCTAGAACAACAAATAATACATTATTTGCCTATGGCTGTGGTCTCTCAGTACTGCCAGTTCACTGCAGAGGGGAGGGCTCACATAGGCAGACAGAAAAGCACTGCAAATAAATTTGCTTTGGGAGAATCTGCAGAATGAAAAGGGAGACTGATCTTAACTGACTCAGAGATGGCATGGAAAGCTGATGATTGAAAAGTGCTCAGCATCTCTCAGTGGGTAAGTGAAGCCATTTGCAAGGGTCCAGGCAGCATCTTGCAGTAGCAGAAGCTCATTCATAAAATGCTTTGCCAGCAACTACCAGCAAACACCTGCTCTGTGGTCAAGAATGTCCCTGGTCCAGCATGAGTCAAACAGCGGAGAGAGAGGACTGTGCTCAAGGGAAGCCAGGCTGGGGATTGAGGGGAGAGAGGCTTGTGTATATATTGTCTCTGGTGGCCCTGGTACCCACCTGGGGAAAGGCCAGAAACTGGTCAGACAGGTGCATCTGCCCTCCAGGTCTGATCCTGGGAAGTTCACATATATTTGGGTGAAATATGTGAGACTTGAAGAGGGTTAGATCCCTCACTCTACTAGTGGAGTTTTCAGGGGGTTTCTGAGATTCAGACATCCAGGGGAGATCAGTATCTGCATAACAATAGGGTGTGTGGATCTAGTCTCTCTTGAGTAAATACTTCCAGACAAACTCTCAAAGGATAGTTAGAGCTATGCCTCAGCCCCTGGGATTTCCCAATTATAACTCTGCCCAGCCTCATTCTGGGTGTACATTGACCCAATCTGTCCAGATCATTACAGTTTGTCCTCTCCTCTACATTGAGAAAGCTAGAAGTTCCTACAACCAGGGTCAGTTCCAGGTTGTGCCAGCTGGCAGCTTGGTGGAAAACACAAAGAAGTCAGATTTAAAACCCCCACCCCAGCCCTTGATCCAAGATTTACATAACCCAAAAGAAGAAATGCAAAGAAGGCAATAGCATAGTCAGTGAACATCCATCATTGTCCACAGGTTGAACTACTTCAGTGGAAACAAGCTCTTCATTTTATTCATTAATAAAGTTTTTTTCCTATTTTAAATTTTTTTCCCTTCCTTCCTTCCTTTACACTTTGTTCACCGTGTGTGTGTGTGTGTGTGTGTGTGTGTGCATACTCTTTCTAGACTGGTTGACTTCAAAGTATATATGTGTGTATGTGTGTATATATGTATATATAGAATATGTATAGAATATATGTGTATATACACACATATGTATATTTATAAAATGTTTCTTTCATTTAAATTATATTTTCTTCACCCACTTACTATTTAGACCTATTTTGAATTTGGAGCGGTAGAATGCTTTGAAGGTTTGTTTTGGTTTGATTTCTTATTTGTTACTACCTTTGCTTTTGTTCCTTTTTTATTCCATCTTCACTTCATTCTCCCTCTAACACCAAAACTCTCTTGTTCTCCTTTCCTTCCTTTCTTCCTCTTTCTTCATTTTATTACCTCATTTTTTAGTTCTTCTTTATAGTCATCACCTAATATATTTTCCCCAGTTCTTCTCTATTGATTTTTTAAATATTTCAAAATCTCTCTTGACTTCCTATACTTAAAGAATTTTACTACCATTTGAACTGTTTATATAATTCCTGTCCCTCCCCACCATTCATATTTTTTGTGGTTATTATTAGGGTGGATGGTGTAGTTACCACCTGATGTATAATGCCATTTCTAGTCTGTGGATGTTTATTGTTCTTGTTGATGTTAAATACTGACCCAACTATTCTTCTTTATGTGGCCATTAGTGTTATAGATGCAATATTAGACATAAGGCATTAATTTTTTAGGCTCTATATCAGTCGTTACAATTATAAATGTCCTGTCTTCACATATTGGGAAAGTTAATATTGTAAAAATGTTTATACTACTCATAGCAATCTATGTATTCAATGCAATCCATATCGAAATTTTGATTGCATTTTTGACAAATACTTTTCTGAAATATTTCCATTTCAGACATAGAAGAACCAATTTTAAAATTCATCTGGAACCCAATATAGCCAAATTAATCTTGACTAAAAGACTCCAAATAGTCAAAGCAATCTATAACAAAAAGAACAAAGCTAAAAACATCATAGTTTCTAATGTCAAGATATGCTACCAATTTATAATAACCAAACAACATAGTACTGGCCTAAAAATGGACATGAAAACAAAAAACAGAATAGAGGGCTAATAAGTGAATTTCTGCACCTAAAGTCAATTAATCTTCAACAACAGTGCTAAGATTACATAATGGAGAAAGAATAACTGGATATCAACATGCAGGAATGGCTATGCACAGTCTTTATCAGATGATTCTGTGAGCTAGATTTATTTTAAGAATACAGAGTAAGGATTGATCTGAATAGCCTAGGCCAGGGTTGAGAAACTAACTGAAAGCTGAGGGCTCAAGTGGGCCAGCAGGTAAAAGGGAATATATAGAAACTTTTTGTATTTCTTTTCAATTTTTCTATAATATTACAACTGCTTTAAAAATAAATTTTGTTAATTTAAAAGAAAAAAAGATCATGATTATGGATATCCTTAGAAAGAAGCAGGTCAATTAGCAAAACAGAACCCATGCTCTGTTGGTCCGTTTCATGAGTTTTTCCACATATTGTCACCTGCCCTGAAGAAATTAGAATGTCTCTTAAAAATGGGCCTTCAGTGAATGAAGCACACTGATTGTTGCAGATTTTGCAGAATGATGGTTCCTTCAAACTTGGATATGAAGACTAGGTACAAATATTGAGAGTCCATGAATGCTAGATCAGGGAGGGAATATTTTTTTTTCTGTTCACAGTGGAAAGTCAAATAATTTAGCCAGAGAATGATTTCTAACTATCAACAACAAATAAAAAATAAAAAAGTACTAGAAGTGTAAAGCATTTTCAAAAGCTTTTACATTTTTGGGGAGAGAGAGAGAGAGAGAGAGAGAGGAGAGAGAGAGAGAGAGAGAGAGAGAGAGAGAGAGAGAGAGAGAGAGAGAATGAATATTTATTTCTTAATTTTCGGCGGACACAACATCTTTGTTTGTATGTGGTGCTGAGGATCAAACCCGGGCCGCATGCATGCCAGGCGAGCGCGCTACTGCTTGAGCCACATCCCCAGCCCAGCTTTTACATTTTTTATATAAAAACTGGTAGGAAAAATAATAGAAGAAAAGATGGGTCTTGAAATATATTTAGATGTCTCTGGATCATAATTTTCTTTAAATTTTTGACTATGGGATGGACCAAGAGTCAATATAACCATTTCAAATTATAAAGGAGGACTGGATGTGTTAGTCTGAAGCTGTCTAGAGTGGTATTTTTCCTCTACTGAAAACCAAACTTCTTATTTAAAAAGAAATATGCAAAGATTTCATGTTTCAGTTCTGTGATCAGTCTTCTGTCTACAGGTGTTGAAAGCTGTCTTTAAACCTTAGCTTTAGTGACTATTAAGTAGGTAAGGGTTGTCCTGATACTGTCAGGAGAGACAGGAAGACTTTTTCATAGACTTTGGTCCTCTTGGCCCTACCCACACAGACTGACATTGAATTTCTGAGGGATAACTTAGACCCAGAGAAGAGCAATGCTATAGGTGTTGGTGCAGGTTCTTGCCTTGTTTCTGTAAACGTGGCTAAAGGGTGAGGTAAAATTCACCAGTGGAAGACAGAAAGGCAGTGCAAAATCTTTTGGAAAGGGGCACATGGGAGAACCTCTCAAGGATGAATTTATTATAAGAATCAAATTTATGGGTGTCAGGAAAAGCCCACAAGGGGAATATGAAGGGAGAACATTGATAATAAAACTCATTAGACTGTCTGTGAAGAATGTCTGAGAAGGAATTCAAATTGTAAGTATGTGTCCATATGCTATTGGCTTCAGGTGTGGGGCAATATGCAAGACATTTGGGGAGTTACCAAAGGAAATAACAAGACAACTTTGGGAAGGAAACTGCTGTATGTAAACCCAGGATTGAGAAGATGCTCATGCAGTCTTGGGGTTAAAATTAAGGATGTGTTTCATCATATCTGGTATGAGGCAGTCTCTATATAGCAGGTTCCTTTAGCTCAATACCTAAACCCACATCTATTATCTAAGGGACTCATAAACCCTTGCCAGTCACAAGTTTGCAAAATACCTCAGGACTTAAACATCTCCATTAATGGTGCATTTTACTGATGAGAGAATTAATCACACAGAGGAGATGGAAGCTGGAGCAAGAAAAGTATATTAGCCAATACCAGGATATGATTATCATTTTTCTAGTCTTCTTGGACATTTTTAATGACAGAACAGTAAGAAAGGGAACAATAATTTTGTGGTGATAAAAAAATCTTCAGTGTTTTCAGTTTTATAATTGCTCTTGTTTCTGCCTTAACCTTTTGTTTACCTCACTTTCTTTTCTCATCATCTATTTCTCTGGTTTTTGCTCCTATTTTCAAATCTATTTTCTTGAATTCTTTCTTGGAATTCCTATTCCATCCTACCTACATTCTACCTCTGACTTTACTTGCTTATTTTTCAGTGCAACTTCCCTTCCAATTAGGAAATGTTTATTTTATTTGAAAATATCAATAATAATAATCAGAAAAAAATAGTGGAAATTCAAATCCAAATATTTTCCCATATTAATTGGCTTCACTTAATATGATTCTGTTTTCTTAAGATCTTTGTTGCACCTGCTCTAAAATATGGTAATTGTTCTTATAACACTTCCTTTAAGCCAAACTACTGGAGGCAACTTGCCAGAAACTTACCTTAAATAGTTTGAATAAAGAATGCAAATGCATACTTTCACTTTCAAACACGCTACAACATCAACTTTGTGTGTGCTAGTAATTATAACCAATGTTTATAGTGTGTCAGGTCTCTACCAAGCCAAGCATTTTGAGTAGTTTTTTTTTTTTATGCATTTTCTTTCCTTAGAACTGGTAGACAGAATTCCAAATGTGTGCCTCTAACATTTCCAACCCTTGGTGATTCAAACAAACATTACTGTAGGTACTACTGGAAGGTGTTTGGAGATGGAATTGAGGTTACTAATTAGCTGACAACAAGAAGATTATCCTGGACTATGTTGCTAGATAGAGTACAATTGCATAGGTCTTACAAGCAGAAGACAAGGGTAAAAATAGAGAAATGGAAAACAGGACACATGAAGCATGAGAGGCCAGAGAGATTCAAAGTGTGAGGATTCTATTTATTGTTGCTCGCTCGCTCTGAAGACCAAGGAAGGGAGCCAGCTAAGGAATGCAGGCAGCCTCTATAAGCTTAAAATGACATCCAACCAAGAAACCAAAGGATATGGGGACTTCCACCTTACAACCCCATGGAGCTGCATTCTGTCAACATTCTGAGTGGGCTTATAAGGAAGGGATTTATCCCCAAAGTCTTAGAAAAAGAATGTAACCTGCATCTGGGAAACAGCTATGACACTTTGTGCCTAGATTTCTGACCAAAAGAAGCTGTGAAATAATAAAGTTGTGTTGTTTGAATTAATAGATAATAATAAAGTTGTGTTGTTTTGTGATGATTTCTTACAAAAGCAAGACAAAATGAGGTGGTTTAGGCATGCAGAACATTTTTATTTAACATCTATTACATCCAACTATTTGTGTTAGAATCACACTAGACAGAATTTGACAACAGAGGGACAAAGACAACTTGGCACTTTATATGCTTTTATTCTAATGGGAATTATATACATGTTTGTACATATATGTTCATGAACACACATATACTTAGCTTATATAGAAATAAGGTATGAAAAAAGTAACTCAAGAAATTGTCCTTTATAGGTGACTAGTGTGGGCCCTCAAAAGACTGTCTTACATGGTGCTGTGTACATTTTTACCAAAAAAAAAAAAATGGCACTTGTGATAAATTTATTGTTATGTCTAAGATGTCTTAACTTTGTAAATGTATGCACATATTTTAAAATGTTCATGAAAGATCAGAAAAGGGTAAGCTCTTTTTTTTATTTCCCAAAGAGCAAGCCACACTGAGATTTCCCGGTCAAGCAGAATATTAAAGGGCTGAGTTTGGGTTTCATTAGGGCATTTGTAAAGGGATTAAATGTAAGGTTATATTTCACTTTTAAATACTGAATTCCTTTCTGCCTGTAGTAACCTATTTTGGAATTCTGGAATAAACCAACTCAAAATCATTTTTGTTGTAGATTAAGGTGTACATATATACACACTTATTTAATTTTCATATTTCTGATGAATTTTTATTTTTAGTTAAATTCTTTCCTCAGACAAAGAAGAGTAAATGTCTACTCTCTGCCTACTCTTCCTTTTTCCAAATGGAAAAAAAAGGAATGGTCTAGATTTCTATTCTAGACTGACTGTGTGTGTGTGTGTGTGTGTGTGTGTGTGTGCGCGCGCGCACGTGCGTACACCCACATGCACATAAGAGTATTCTGCCCTTAATTTTATCCTAAGGAAAAGGGACTCATAGTGTAACTGCTGTTTCTTTGGTGGAGTGAGATGAAGCAGGAAATGGGAAAGAAGAGTTATGACTGTGGAAGGTGGGGATGTGGTAGTGAATGGTTACCAGCACTCCTGTAACTTTATCACCCTGGGTCAAACCTGGTTCATGTGTCCCCACCCTGAGGAACTTCAGATCATCTAAAATCCTTTTGAATTAGACTTCTTTTGTCCCTAGGCCCATCTTACTCATTAACAGAATCTTTGGAATGATATCCCATTCTCCTTATTCTTCATTCTGCTTGAACATGAGGAAGAATGAAAACATGGAGGTATTGCAAAGCACAGTGTAAAAATTCTCCAAATTTACACTGGGAATCTCACATTCTGTGGATCCTTTCCTCACTTAACCATTGTATGTAAAGTTGAATCTAGATAAGCACTTTGAGATATTGTAGATTCTGATAAAACTAAATACAAGAAAATAAAGCATAAGAAGTACATGATATGAAATATGGAAAATTTTCAAAAATATTCTAAATATCTTTAGTTTTCAGCCTGAAAATAGAACCATCTCTTGTCGTATATGCTAATTGTTTAATTTGTTTCTTTTGTGTGTGTGTGTGTATGATCCCTAAGATTTATAGTAAATTTTCCATAGGTGTTATATTCTGATTTGTATATCATTGTACCTGACATAGTATGTTTCATGAATGTTCTTATTAATTTGCTTGTTAACTTGACTTAATCAAGAGTGCATCTTTTGAATATAAGAGAGTCTTTCTAAAATTGAAGTTTTCAGTATGACTTTCACAAAATCTTAGGGGGTTCACCAATGGACTCTAAATGCTCAATGAATATACAATTAATTTTATGAAAAATTGTGCCTCAGCAAATATGCATGTCTTCTGGAGAGAGAAGGTCAATAGTTTTCTTCACCTCTAGAAATGAGCCTCTTCCTTCAAAAATGATACCATTTTCTTGCCCGATATCTGTTAGTCTCACTCTTCCGATGTAAATTTCATTGGGCAAACTTTCATCAACTTTATTTTTCTTGAAATTATCTCTTCCTAGCAGCCTCTTGCATTCTATATCTACTCACCACTACTGCCTTTGCAAGCAATGTGAGCTTCATGTACTTCAGTATTTCAATGCCCTGAATCAGGTAGAATACTCTGGAAAGGATCATCACATGATTCAGAACATGCAAAAATGAACATCTCAAAACACAAATCTCTCAACCAACCATCAGCATTTGAGTTTTTAAACTTCAGCATCAATCTCTGTGTGTGGTTTGGGGTAAAGTTGATAGTATTGATTAAAATGAAGATGTGTAATATAGCTAGGATGAACTTAACTCACTATAAACAATGGTTTATTACCTTTGATTAATTTATAGGGTTCATTACTATGCATAGATAAGTTTTTAAAAAATTAGTTCCAGTGTAATTACATATGCACAAATCTTAGGTGGAGAGTCCCACTAATTATTACATTTATATGCACCAATTTAGTCACAACTATTAAAGATGAAGAACATTTCCAAATTCCAGGAAGGTTCCTCATGTCCCTCCCAGTCAGGACTCACTGTGAAGTTAACCAATGTTCTTATTTCAATAATGGAAAGTTACTTTTGCGTCAGAAGATGTTTAAGTTTAAATTAGGGTAAGGTAATTAAGATAAATGAGGAAGGCGGGATTGGGAAGTGTTTCTGGGTACTCAGGTGTGAATCTTGGAAGGAAAAAGAAGAGATAAATGACAATTATTGCCTACTTACCCACTCCAGAGTGCTATGGCTCAATTAACAATGGAGGAAACATTTTATAAGGAGGACATAGTGTGCCACTGAAAGGTACAAGATATTTCCAACATGAAAACAAATTGTACTCCACCAAAACTCATTTATAAATTCATCATTAAGAACTTAGAACATACTTTCCCACAGAAGCAACATCATAAATGTCATAAATGATGGTTATGATCCCAGGTTACTCATATAAGCCTATATTAAGCACAGTGTATATGAAACATTGCACATTTAAAATGAAAAATAGGTTCAAATCCACAACACATGTAATTAAGCAAAACAGAAAAAATGAATAATTATTCCTATTTATCTTGATGTTGGTACTTTAGAAAAGTCAGGTTTAATTAGAGAAGATACATGTTACTAATTTATTAGGGGTTCAAAAGGATCTTAGCGACATTTTCAAGTAGCTTAGATAGTGTTTTCTTTTGTTATTTTTCTAATTTTACTCTGAAAATAATATTAGTTCTCTTTATCTGATACCTCTCAGTCACTAATCCTAGGCCTGTATTCATTAGTGATTTATGACCATAACAAGGGGGCCGAGGCTGAGATGTGGCCTTGAAAGATAAGGGACAGTGCTGCTCTGATGACTGACCTAGGCTATGAGACTCCACAAGGATACTGCTGAAGGCACTCTCAGTGGCAGGGCAGACTGCACCCAGGGCTCTCGCTGTGTCTCTTCCACTGTAACCTCACAGCGCAGTTTCCTCTAATATGATCATTTTGTGTTTCATCTCATCTTAGTATCTACTTCTTTAAAAAGTCAGAAAATGCACAAGAGATCTTTATTTTGGAATTATGACAGGACTGGGAGATTAACATGAGAACAACTAGAGAATAAAGAAACAGATTTATAAATTCTGTGTGTGGGGGGGAACTAATCTAAAAAAAAACACCAGTTTAAAGAATCCTTGGGTCAATCCAACAGCATTCTAAATGGAGAAAAATTGGAAGCATTCCATCTAAAAACTGCAGTAAGACAGGGATGCCCTCTTTCATCACTTATATTCACCATAGTCCTGGAAACTCTAGTCAGAGCAATTAAATAAGAGAAAGAAACTAAAGGGATACAAAAGGGAAAAGAAGAACTCAAACTATCCTTATTTGCTAATAACATGATTCTACATTTAGAAGAACCAAAAAACTCTACCCAGAAACTTCTAGGATTCATAAATGAATTCAGCAAATTAGCAGGATATAATATCTACACCCATAAATCAATTGTGTTTCTATACATTAGTGATGAGTCAACTGAAAGAGAAATTAGGACTATCCCATTCACCATAGCCTCAAAGAAAATCAAGATATTTTAGAATCAATCTAACAAAAGAAGTGAAAGACATCTACAATGAAAACTACAGAACACTAAAGAAAGAAATTAAATACAATCTTAGAAGATGGAAAGATCTCCCATGTTCTTAGATAGGCAGAATTAAGATTGTCAAAATGGCCATACTACCAAAAGCACTAAAAGATTAAATGTGCTGGGTGCAATAGCACGTGTCTGTAATCCCAGTGGCCTGGAAGGCAGAGGCAAGAGGATCACAAATTCAAAACCAGCCTCAGCAAAAGCAAGGCACTAAAAAACTCAGTGAGACACTGTATGTAAATAAAATATAAAATAGGGCTGGGAATGTGGCACAGTGGTTGAGTGCTCCTGAGTTCAATCCCCTGTACCCCTCCCCCAACCAAAAAAAAAAGATTTAATGCAATTCCTATTAATGTTCCAATTATGTTCTTCATAGAAATAGATAAAGCAGTCATGAAATTCATTTGGAAAAATAAGAGGCCCAGAATAGACAAAGCAATCTTCAGCAAGAAAAGTGACACAGGAGTCATCACAATACCAGATTTTAAATTGTGCTACAAAGCTATAGTAACAAAAATTGCATGGTGTTGGCACAAAAACAGACACGAAGACCAATGGTACAGAATAGAAGACACAGAGACAAACCCACATAAATACAGTTATACTAGAAAAAGGTGCTGTTAACATCCATTGGATAAAACATAGCCTCTTCAACACATTATGCTAGAAGAACTGAAAATCCATGTGTAATAAAATGAAATTAGGCCCTTATCTCTCACTCTACACAAAACTCAACTCTAACTGGATCAAGGACTTAGGCATTATACCAGAGATCCTGCACCTGCTAAAAGAAAAAGTAGGCCTAAATCTCCATAATGTCAGTTTAGGAACTGAATTCCTCAACAAGATTTCTAAAATGCAAGAAATAAATTAAAAAAAAAACAATAAATGGGATTGTATCAAATGAAAAAGTTTCTTCACAGCAAAGGAATCAATCATGAACATGAAGAGAGATCCTACAGATTGGGAGAAAATCTTTGCCATCTTCACCTCAGATAAAGCATTAATCTCCAGGATGTATAAAGAATTCAAAAAACTGAACACCAAACCAAACAAAACAAAATCAAATAACCAAATCAATAAATGGGCAAAGGGACTGAACAGGCACTTCACAGAAGGAGAAATATGAATGGTCAAAAAAAAAATCTATGAAAAAAATGTTCACCTTTCTAACAATCAGATAAATACAAATTAAAAGTACATTGAGATTTCACTTCACTCCAGTCAGAATGGCAATTATGAAGACTACAAGTAATAATAAATGTTGGCAAGGATGTTGGGGAAAAAGGTACACTCATACATTGCTGGTGGGACTGCAAATTGGTGTAACCACTATGGAAAACAGTATGGAGATTCCTCAGAAAACTTGGAATGGAATCACCATTTGACCCAGTTATCCCACTTCTCAGCATACTATAGTGACCCAGCCATGTCAATTTCTGTCTTAGTCAGCTTTTTCACTGCTGCAACTGAGACCCAACTAGAGCAACTGTAGAGGAGAAAAGTTTATTTGAATGCTCACACTTTCAGAGATCTTATTACATAGAAGGTTGGCTCCCTTCTGGCTCCCTTCATTGGGGCATTGGGGCTCAAGGTGAGGCCAAACATCATGGCAGGAGAATGTGGTGGAGGGAAGCAGCTCACATTGTGATCAAGAAGCAAAGAGAGAGGTCTTCACTAGCCAGATACAAATATATACCCCAGAGGCATATTCTCAATTCCCATCTCCTCCAGACACACCCTATCACTTAGATACCACTCAGTTAATCCCTATGAAGGGATTAATTCACTGATTGGCTTCAGACTATCACCTAATCATTTCTCTTCCAAGTCTTTTTGCGTTGTCTCACACATGAACTTTTGGGGGACACCTTATATCCAAACCATAACAATGTGCATAGCAACTCAATTCACAATAGCTAAGCAATGGGACCAATGAAATGCCCTTGAATAGATGACTGGATAAAGAAAATGGTACATTTACACAATTGAATATTACTCAGCCATAAAGAAGAATGGAAGTATGTCATTGGTGGTAAATGGATGGAACTGGGGAGGGTAATAAGCCAATCCCCCAAAACCAAAGGAGGAATGTTCTCTCTGATATTCGGATGCTGACTTACAATAGGCAGGTGTGTGGTGAGAGAGGAGTGGATTTTCAACAAACTGGGTGGGGATAATTGGGGAAAGGGAGGGGGGATGGGAATGGAAAAGACAGTAGAATGTATCAGACATAACTTCCCATATTCACATATGAATACACAACCAATGTAACTCCACATCATGTATAATCAGAAGAATGGGAAGTTATACTTCATGTATGTATGTCAAAATGCATTCTACTGTCATGTATAACTAAAAAGAACAAATACATTTTTTAAAAGCCAGCTACAAAAATAAATTAATAAAATATCTTTTTATACAAAAAAAAGAAGAATCCTTGGGTCTTCTTTCACCCAGTCTAGGGAGTAAGGAAACTGGCAAAGATATGAGCAGAGTAACAACAGATCAGAAATAAAGAGTGTGAATTCCATGGGCATATGTCCATTGTTTTGTCTGCCAAGAAATTAAGCAAGACAGCAGGTGGGTGGAATGTAGTTTGAGCAGAAAAGATCATAATTCTGAGATGTATGTATGAGAGATGGGATTTTTTTTAAAAAAACATAATAGATTACATTTGGAATGTAGGGATAGTAGAGAACTTCATGAAGCAGATTTTTATTTTTGTATTTGAGTCTCAAATTAGAGAAAAAAGTTTCACATTCTGGAAAAGGATCATAGTGGATGTGTTCTGTGCCAGTGGGGAGTGTATGTTTATCTTCTAGAGGGCATTTTCTTTTAACAGGCATTCTTCTAGGGCATAAAGTAACTAACCAAAAAGCAATCTTCAGGAGGATGAGTTTAAAATTTAAAAAAAAATCTAATGCTAGAAATAAAATTTGTGTCACTTTCTGTGTTTCTAATGTCACAGTTCTCAACTGCACATGAGATTTGGTCAAGGTGACACCCTACACTTCTTGTGTGTGAACTGTACACCCAAATTATAAATTCAGTGTCCAGCAGTTTTACCTATTCACTCCTTAACTTCCACAAGATGGGAACCTAATGTTTTTGTGTTCTTTGATTTCATGCTCTGGCTCCTTAGCTCAGAAACAGTCATTGGGGGTACAAATGGTAAGTTTCATTGAAATATAGTTGGAAGATGTGATGGATATATATCAGTAACAATTTCCAGAGGAAAAAACTTTCTCTCTCTCTCTCTTTTTTTTTTTTGTCTACATTAATTTCAACTGAAAGCTAATCCCTCCATTCAACAGAGTTGTCATTGAGGGCTTCTCTTAAACCAGTGAAGATCAAAACTTGTTCTCCCTTAAAATTGTATGTTTCTTCAGCTTAAATTCCCAGACCTTGGGTAAGATTCCCAATTCTAATGAGATCAAATGTTTCTAGGCACTATGATCTCCTTTAATATCACCGTAAGAATCTATCTTCTAGAAAATAACAAAGAGGTGCAGCTAATAAGCCAATATGGAAAATGTGGAACCCTAAAAACCATTAATCCAAAAGAAGACAGAAAAAGAGGTAAGAAGGAACAAAAGAGAAATGGAATGAAAATGAGGCAAATGACATGATAGAGGTGAACTCATGACAGGTCAATAGATTAAACCCCTCACTCAAAAAACCAAGATTGCCTGAGTTAATAAAAATTAAGACCTGAAAAATACTGTTTATAGAAAACAAAATTTAACATTATGAGCATAAATAAATTCCAATATTATGAAAAATATATGCCATTGAAAATAGCAGTCATTAGATAGTTAGGGTGGTTCTATACAGATTATTTCAGGATCAGAAACATTAACAGAGATAAAGAAAAAAACTGATAAATGAAAAACATATTAAGAATACTTGTCTGTCTGTCCCTCTGGAGATGGTCTGTGTCTCCTTTGAAATCATGTTCCTTGTTTAACCCCCAAAGACATCTCTCTCTCTGAAGAGTGCCTTTATTCCCTTCCTTCTTAATAAATCTGAGTCTTTGAAATAAAAAGAGGATACATAACTCAAAGTGTTTATGTACCTAATTACAGTGCCTCAAATAGATAAAATAGACCAAACCTAAGAATTCTAAAGGACAAATGAACAAATCCATAATTATGATTGAAGGTTTCTATATTAACTTCTCAGCAATTGATTGTATACTGAAAATTATTAAGGATATAGAAAGTTTGAATAACTCTATCAAACTACTTGAATTAGTTGATATTTTTAGAGCTTACATTCAGTAATTACATGATAAATATTCTGTTCAAGGAAATATGTCTCATAAAGATAAGATTATATGGTATATTATAATAAAACCTCCATAAGTTAAAAAAAATAAAATTTTACATTATATGTTCTCTGATCATGATGGACATGAAACATGACAAAAATAAATTACCTGGAAAATACAGCAATATTTGAAAAATAATCTGTAAACTTCTTACAAAATTGATGGGTCTAAAATTACAAGGGAAATAGAACTTGTAAATGGCAATGAAAATACAGATTAGATTTGTGAGATGCAGCTAATGCAGTGTTTCAGAGAAAGGTCAAATTTTAAATGCATACATTAGAAAGATGGAAAGTCAAAACTCAGTTACAATTACAATTTAGGAAGTTACACAATAAAGAGCAGAGTAAATGAAAAATTAGTAAAAGAAAGACTTTAATAAAAAAAGAGCAGAAACTAATTAAACAAAAACCAGAATAATAGTAGGAAAAAAATCAGTAAAACCAAAAGTTCATCCTCTGAGGATATCAGTAGAATTTATGAACCTCTGTTCAGTAAGACCAAAAAAAGAAATTAATTAATTAATTATATTTAATCTCAATTAACAAAATTCTAAGAGAGAGAGTACATCAATACAGATATTAGAATACTGAATGATAACACAGGACCATTATAAACAAACATATAGTGAAAAATTTGATTATCAAGGTGAAATGAAAATTTCTTACAGGACTTGAATGATTGAATCTGGTCCTAGAAAATGTAGAAAAATACAAATAGACCTTTTACTACTAAAGCAATTGAATTCACTATCAAAAACATTCTGCATTAGAACTTTAAGTTGACAGTGCTTTAATGGTGCATTCTATCATATATTTAAGGACATAATAATCATCATCATATACAAACTCTTACAGAAAGTGGTGGGATTGGGGGGCAATTATTTCCCAGCTTCTATCATGAGGCCCATCTTATGCTGACACCAAATTCAAAGATACCGCAGCAAAATAGCACTAGAAACATAAATACCCCAGTATCTCAGGTGTGAAGTTCTAATAAATTATGTGCAAAAGTACATTGTTATGGTTTAGAAGTGAGGTGTTCCCCAAAATCTCACATGTGAGACAATGCAAGAAGGTTCAAAGGAGAAATAATTGGGTTGTGAGAGCCTTAACCCAGTCAGTGAATTAATCTCTATCAGGGGGATTAATTGAGTAGTACCTAAAAGTCAGTATGATGTGGCTGGAGGAGGTGGGGAATTGTGGGGCATGGCTTTGGGGTATATATTTGTTTCTGGCAAGCAGAACTTCTCTTTCTCTCTGCTTTCTGATCATCATGTGAGCTGCTTCTCTCTGCCACATTCTTCTACCATGTTGTTCTGCCTCACCTGGAGACCTGAGGAATAAAACCAGATGTCTATGGATTGAGACCTCTGAAATCATGAACCCCCAAATGAATCTTTCCTCCTCTATGGTAGTTATGGTCAGGTCCTTTAATCACAGTGGTGAAAAAGCTGACTAAAACATACATTAAAAAATATAACACCTCAAGACTGAATAGGGTTTTCATGGGAAGGCAAGGTTCACTCAATATCCCAAAGTAAATCATTATAATTCTGCATATTAATAGAGTAAAACAAAAAAACTATATGATAATCTCAATAGATGAAGAAAACATTTCAGATAATTAATATCCACTTATTATAAAAATAAAACTCTTACCAAACAAATACAGAAAAAAAAATCGGCTTCAACTTGATTATGATCATCTCTGAACAAGTTACAACTAACGTACCCAACAATGAAAGGCTTAAAGAAATCCAAGGTCAGGAACCAGGTAAAGATTTATTCAGCACCAACACTTACCATCAATTCTATTCAGTGAACTTTGGTAAGGCTAACAAGGAAATAATCATAAGTATTAAAAAGTAAGAAATAGAACTCTCTGAAGAAGACATGATTATATACATAAAAAAGTGCATTAAACTACAAACAGTAGAATGAAATGAATGTATCAAAGTTACATATAAAATATTAGTATAGATAAGCCAAGTGCATTTTATATACTTGCTAAGAACATTAGAAAAAGAAATTTCAATTTCAATCCCATTATGGCATCAAGAAAAATAAAATACCGAGGAATGAATTCAGAAATTCTGTGCATGGCTTATACTGTGGTAACTACAGAACTTGACAGGTAAATAAACACTACACAAAGCCATGAATTTTAAAAGAATAAATTGACTTGAACAAAAGAGGAAAAAATTATTTTAAAAGCAGTTAAGAAAATAAAACTAGCAAGCTATTGACTGAGAAAAATATTCACAAAACTTATATCTGACAAAGGACTTCTAAATATATAGAAAATGTTTACATCTCCAAAAGAAGATAAACAATGCTGTTAAAAATGAGCAAGCTATTTGAGCAGATATTTCCCCCCCAAAAAAAGATATACAAGAAGATAAGCAAATGGCAAATAGGCACATGAACAAGTGTTTAAGTCTTGTCATTATGGAAATGCAAACTTAATCCACAATGAGATATATTCACTAGGCTAAGTCAAAAAGACTGACCATACCAAGTGTTGACAAGGGTATCCATAGAAAAAAAAAGGAACTTTCATGGCTTGCTGGTGGGAATGCAAAATGTTAGTGCCACTGTGAAAAACAGCATAGTGGTTCCTTATGAAGGTTAATCAAAATTTACCAGGTAAGCCAGCATTTCTTCTCCTAGGTATTTACCTAAGAAAAATGAGAGGACGTGTCCAAATAAATATTTCTATTCAAATCTTCATAGCACAATTATTTGTAATAGAACAGACAGAACATTAGTGTAAAATGGGAATAAATATTTATAATATAAATATTTTACTAATACATATGGAGAACATGTAAATAACTCCACAAAACAATAACAAAAAGACAAACACTCAATAAAAATGGCCAAATGATTTTATAACCAGCATGAAAGTAAATATTTTATGGCCATGAAACATATAAAGTACTCAACTTGTCTAGCCAAATAGGGAAGTGCAATTTTAAATCACAATAATTAATGTATTATTCCAAACTTCATAAAAGGACTAAAAAGAAACAGACAATAGCAAAGCAACACTGAAAATGCTTTTGTTGGCAAATACGTGAAATGGCACAACAGGTTTGGAAAGCACACTTAATAAATATCCAGGTATTCTACTCCAGATCTAAGTAAGCAAAGAAAAATATTCATTGAAACACAAAGACATGCATATAACATCTTTCTTCATAATAGCATCAAAATGGAAACAACTCAGATATTCCTTAATGGGAAATTGATAAAATAATTGAACTATATTTACATAATGGTATTCAGCATGGTTGGATTTGAAGTACATTGAGAAAAAGTGTCAGAAATAAAATAATGTGTGTCTATTTTATTCTTACAAAGTTCATGAATAGGCAAAATCATTCTTTGATGACAGATCAGAATAACATATTACTATGAAGGCAGAGATTCATAGAGTAAGATAGAAGGGAACTTCTTGCAGTGATGAAAATGCTCTATATCTTAATTAGGAGTAGTGCTGTATGCATTTATAAAATTAATCAAAATGTTCTACTTAAATCTGAATATTTTACTGTATACAAACTTTTCTTTAAAAAGGATTTTTTGAAACAAGGAATAATAATGATAATAATAATAGCAGATAACATTTGTTGAGTCTTCACAGTATACCTTTCACAGTGTATTAAACTTTTAATATGTTAACTAATATCATTCTAACTTCAATTTTATGAGGTTTACTTCAAATTTATGAGGTTTTTATTATGAGTATTTATTATTATCATTTTCAGGTGATCAAACTGAAGATTGAAAAAATGAAATGATTAATTTATGATTAAGCCATACAATCAGTAAATGTTAAAAATCACAAAGAGAACCCATATGGCCCAGTTTTCGAATGCAAATTTCAAACTGTGATGCTCTATTGGCTCTCAAATGTAATAAAGATTAATATAAAAATAAGATTCAATAGTAGAGAAGAATAAAAAAGTATAATGGCTCATCTCTCCATCTATTCCATCCATCCTACTTATTAACTATGAGTAGTTTTCTTCTGATTTTGTGAAGAAAAGTTTCTTTGTGCGTGTTATGTATATTTTTAATTTATTTTTATTTTTCCCCAGCTTTACTGAGGCATAATTCACAAATAAAATAAATATATATATATTTACAATTTTACAATGTAATATTTTCATATATGTATACACTGTAAAATGATTAAATCAAACTAATTAACCTATCCATCACTTTATATAGTTATCATTTGGGGGAGAGAGAATTTTAAGATTTACTCTTTTAGCACTTTCCTAGAAACAACACATTATAGTTAAGGACAATCACCAGGCTATAAATAGATCACCAGAATTTATTTATCCTGACTTTTGTGTCCTTTGACCCATATCTCCCCACTTCCTCCATCTTTTAGCTTCTGGAAACCACCATTATACTCTCTGCCTGTATGGAATTTAATTTCTTCTGTGAATTTGAGTTGCTTCTATGACATTCTATAAATAATTAAGATAATGGAATATATATTTTCTGTATGACTGGTTTATTTCATGTAGAATAATGCTTTCCAAATTCATCCATGTTGTCACAAATGATAGAACTTCCTTCTTTTATATGGTCAAAGGATATTTCATACACACAACCTCATACATGTGTGTGTATATGTATATATATATATATATATATATATATATATATATATATATATGTCACATTTTAATATTGGTGCATTATAATTATACATAATAGAGGAATTCATTATGCCAAATTCACAAAATCACATAACAAAATTTTATCTTAATCATTCTCCAGTACCTCACTTACCCCCCTCCTACCTTTCCCATGATTCCTTTGCTCTACTCTACTGGTCTTTCTTCCATTGGGTTTTCCCTCTGTTGTCATTATTTTAATTATTACATCATAATTTTATATAAAAGAGGGATTCATATGACATTTTCTTTATTACTTACCTGTTGATGAACACATTGTTTGCTTCCACATATTGGTTATTGTGAATAATTTTTAAGAACTATTTACTGTCCATATTGAGTGTATCAATTTACATTCCCACCAACAGTGTACAAATTTTACCTTTTCTCCAATCTTTTGCCAACATGTATCACATGTCTTTTTGTTAATAGCCCTTCTGACAGGTGTGAGGTGATATTTCACTGCTGTTTTGATCTGCATGTTCCTGCCCATTAAAGATGTTAAGCTTTTCATGTACTTATATTTAGAATTTAAACCATTTTCAGTTGATTTCTTGAATATGGTATAATACAGTGGTCCAATTTCATTCTACTGTATGTAGATTATCAGTTTTATTCAGCAGCATTTATTGAAGAATGTATCCTTTTCCCATAGTGTGTTCTTGGCATCATTGTAGAAGATTCATTGACCTTAAATTTGTGAATTTATTTCTGAACTTTCTATTCTGTTCTCTTTGTTAGTTTGTCTGTTTTATACCAATACCATACTGTTTTGATTACTATAGCTTACTAGCATACTTTGAAATCTGATGCTGCATTGTCTCCCTTTTGTTCTTTTTGTTCAAATTGAATTTGACTATTTGGGTTCTTTTGCGATTCCATATATATTTTAAGAGTATTTTTCTATTTCTGTGAAAAATGCCATTGTCATTTTTACAGATTGCATTTAGCCTGCAGATAGCTTTGGATTGTCTATGCAGTTAATAGTAATAATTCTTCCAATTAATAAAAATAGGATACCTTTTTATTTATTTGTGTCTTCAATTTCTTTCATCAATGTTTCAAAGTTTTTAATCCCTCTTATGTGTTCTGCTTTAAATGAGATTATATCCTTCATTTGTCTTGTTAGATAGTTCCTTGTATTTATGGAAAATTGCTAAATTATATATATTGATTTACATCTTATAATTTTATTAAATTCATTTATTATTTGTAATGATTTAGGTGAATTCTTCACATTTTTCTATACCTGAGAGCACACCATATGCAGAGACAATTTTACCTCTTCCTTTACACATTTAGATGCCTTTTAAAATGTTTTCTTGATTAATGGCTCTGGCTAATATTTCCAATACATGTTGATATAAGAGGCAATTGTAAGCTCTTTGACTTATTCCAGATCTTAGAGGGAAGACCACTTTTCACTAGTGAGTATGAAATGTTAGCTGTCATATGTAACATGTGATCATTGAACTACATTGAATGTACACATAGTTTGTTGAAATTTATTATCATGAAATGATGTTGAATTTTGTCAAATGTTTTTTCTTTATCTAATGAAAAAAATCATATGATTTTTATTGTTCAACCTTTTAGTGTGGTATATCACAATTTTGCAAAATCAATGTTGTGCGACCCTGCACCACAGAGATCAACCCCACTTGATCATGTTGAATTATCTTTTTAATGTCCTATTTAAGTTAGCTTGCTACTATTTTGTTGAGGATATTTATATCCATGTTCATCAAGAATATTGCCTGATGGTTTACTTTCTTTGCATGGTTTTGCTATCAGGGTGATAGTTGATTCCTTAAAAAAAAAAAAAAAAAAAAAGTTTGGAAGTGATTTCTATTTTTTTGAAGAATTTAAGAAGAATTAATATTAATTATTCTTTAAATGTTTGGTATAATTAACATTTGAAGCCTTCTGGTCCAGGGCTTTATACTGTTATAAAATACTTGATTACTGATTTAGTTGACTTATTTTTTTACTTCTTTTCATGCTTTCTATTTATTTTTTTTATCCAGTCTTGGTAGATTGTATGTTCCTTGAGATTTATCCCTTTTTCTAGATTATATAATTTGTTTTCATACAAGTATTCACAATAATCTTTATGATTTTTTAAAATTTTTGTGGTATTATTTATAATGTTTCTCATTATTTTTTAATTTTATTTGAGCCTTTCTCCTCTTTTATTGGTCTAGCTATGGGTTCATTCTTTTATTTTATCATTTCAAAAAATAAAAAAAAAAACCTCTCAGTTTCACTAATTTTCTAATGTTTTTCCAGTTTCTGTTTTATTCATATCTCCTTATATTTTCTCTTCCTTCTGCTGACTTTGAACTTAGTTTATTCTTTTCCTGGGTCCTAGAGTTATAATGTTTCACTGTTTGAAATCTTTTTTCTTTGTGTTTATTGCTAAAAAAGTTTCCTCTTATGATTATTTTTATAAAATAAGTTTTGCAAGCTTGTACTTCCATTTTCATTTGTCTTTTTTTTTTCCTCTTGTAAGTTCTTATTTGATCCATTGGGTTGTTCAAAAACATGTTTTGTTTTGTTTTTAATTCCCATGTATTTATGAATTTCTTAATTTCTTCCTGTTAGTGTTTTTTAGTTTCATACCATTGTGATCATAAAAGAAAGGCTTTTGTGATTGAGAAAGGCCCAAATAAAATAAAAAATTAATGAGAAATATTGTAATTAATACCACAAAATTTAAAAAAAATCATAAAGATTATTATGAATACTTGTATGTGAACAAATTACATAATCTAGTAAAATGGAATAAATCTCTATGAACATATAATCTACCAAGACTGGATAAAAAAATAAATAGAAAGCATGAAAAAAAAATAAGTCAACTAAATCAATAATCAAGTATTTTCTAACAGTATAAAGCCCTGTGCCAGAAGGCTTCAAATGTTAATTATACCAAACATTTAAAGAATTAATATTAATTCTTCTTAAGTTTGATGTGATTTAAATCTTCTTGAACTAGTTTTTTTTTGTATATTTACACAAAATATTATCTGTCCTGTTGATTGTTTCATGTGTGCTTGAAAATAATGTGAATTTTACTAATGTGGAATGGAAAGTTCTGGTTATGTCTATTAAGTTCATTGAGTCTACAGTGTTATTCAACTCTGTTATTTCTTTCAGATAACCTGTCAGGATAATCTGTCTACTCTCTGGCTTTCCTGAGGCATTCACTTATAGCAGTTTCCATTATGTGATGATTTAGTTGCTTTCCTCTTGTTGCTTTAAAAATTCTATATCTTTGACTTTTGGGAATTTGATTATAATTACATTTAACCTATTTGGAGTTCTTTGACTTTATGAATCCAAATTTCATTTCCTTCTACAAAGTTGCAAATTTTTTTGTCATTATTTCTTTACATAATCTTGCTAGCCCCTCCCCTTTATTTGTTCCTTCTGAGAATTCAATAATACATTTCTTGGTCCAACTGGTAATTATCTTAAGTCTATATGTTTTCTTTACTCTTTATTATTATTTATTTTTTTCTTTTTGATACTCTGGGTAATTCAAAAGGCCTGTCTTCTAGTTCACTGATTCATTTTTGTAGTTGGTTGATTCTGCTGGTGAAGCTCTCTGTGGAAATTTTTTTCAGTTTTTAAATTCTTTGGCTACAGAATTTATTTCATTCTTTTTTATGGTTTCTATCTTTGTTGAACTTTTAGTTTTGTTTGTTTTGTTGCATTCCTGGTTTTAATTAGTTGTCTAGTTGTTTTCTCTTGTTCACTGAGCTAACATTAGATAATTACTTAGAATTCTTTGTCAGGCAGTCTGTAAATCACTATTTCTTCAGTTACTGGTGACTTATTGTGTGTCTTTGTAGTGTCACATTTCCCTGATTATTTATCCCTCTGGCCATTTGTTGGTGTCTTTGTCTTTAAAGAATCATATACCTATTCTAGTCTACAGAATGGCTCTACCAGAAAAGGCCCTTCACTAGGCTGTCCATTGAAAGATTCTTTGTGGACTATCTGGTAGGGTTTCTGGGCAAACTAACTTCTAGAGTTTCTGAAAAGACTGGCCAGGTCACTGGGACAACATGTATACATGGCTGGCTTGAGGGTCCAAACAGTCAGGCCTGTTTTCTGAGTCTGTGGTGTCAGGCCTGGAGCCTTGGCTTACTTGGGTGGACTTGGAGCTTGGGTCTGCCGACGAGGTCTGTAGCTTTTGTCAGTGGGGTCATGCTTAAAGCCAAGGTCTGCTGGATCAGGCCTTGTGACCAACGGTTGCTGAGAATGGGCCTGCATTTGGGTACATAAAGACTGGGCTGGAGTGCTAGGGCAGGCCTGGGTCATGGTTCCACTAAAATGTGGAATTTGGGGGGCCATACTGGTGCTTGGGAAGAAGGGATTAAACTAGTACTGGAATACATAAGTGCCAACAAGGTATTGTGGTAGAACTTGGGGTCTCTCATTTAGGAGAAGTGGCCTAATTTTGAGGTAGACCTGAATGCCAGGGCTACAGGGTTTGTCCTGGCACCTGAGGATATGGGTTGTCATCTTGGAAGCTGGTCCATGAAGTATGGTATATTAGTTAGCATTCACTGCTCAGACTAAGTGGGGTAACAAGAACAACTCAGAAGAAGAAAAGTTAATTTTGGTTTACTCTTTTAGAGATTCAGTCCATGGTTAAGCAACTCCACAACTCTAGGTCCACATCATGGAAGAAGGACATGGTGGAGGAAAGCTTCTTAGTTCATAACAGCCAGAAAACAGAGAGAGATCTGCTAGCTAGGGACAAATAGACTCCAAGGACAAGCATCTAGTGACTACATTCTCTAACCACACCCTAACTGCATACAGTTACCACTCAGTAGTACATTCAAATTATGAGTCCATCAAGTAGATTAATCCACTAATTAGGTCACAATTCTCATAATCTAATCATTTTACTTGCATTGTCTTGCACATGAGCTTTTGGGGGATACCTCATACCCAAACCATAACGTATGGTGCACCTCAAGGCAGGGTCTTGAGGTACTGGCCTGGACTGTGAGGCTGCATGGATGGCTTGGCACTCACGCAGGTCTGATACCTGAGTCTCCTAGGACTTATGGCCTTCAGAGCCTGTGGTCTCTGTAGCTGTACTGGTGCCAGGTTTCTTGGGGGGCATTCCTAGTGTTAAAGTTCTTAAACCAGCTGAGTGCTCATTTTTCCCCCATTCTGTGCTCTGCTTCTTGGGCTTGGGGGAAGATTGACATGGGTATAAAACTGTCCTTTCTACCTTCTTTAATACATATTTTCTTATTTCTGTTCTAAATCTAAGTGCCATACTCTCTCACCTGAATTCCTTAATTCCTGTTAAGTTTTATTTACATATGAATGTTTGGATTAATAATGTTTCTGCAAGGAGATTTATACTGGAAAGTTCTATTCTACCATTTTGCTAATGTCACAGGCTATTAAAGAATTTTTTTTTCTTTTTTGTACCAGGGATTGAACCCAAGGGCACTTAACCACCAAGATACATATCCAGCCCATTTTTATTTTTTATTTTGAGATAGGGTCTTGCTAAGTTGCTTAGGGTTCTATGATGAAGAATCCCCTCCTGGATGAATTTGGCCAACTGTATTTTAAAATTTTCAGGGCTGGACTTGAATTTGGGATCCTCCTGCCTCAGCAGCCTCTCTAGTCTCTGGGATTACAGGCATGCGCTAACATGCCTGGCTGAAAATTTTTTTGTGTACATTTTTTGGTATATATTTGTGTTATATCTCATTACATAGTTTTATATTATATAAAATGTTGTATGTTGCTATAATTTTATATACATTAAATAGATTTATACATTAAATAGATTATATATTAAGTATATTAAATAGATTTAAGGCTAGATTGCTCTCATTTCTCTATGTTTGAAAATACTCTTGTTTATTTTGGTATTTTTAAAAATTAAGTTTGTTATAGATCTTTTCCAGTGCTAGTAAATAAAACATTCTTTAATATTTTGATTAAGACTACATTGGCTTTCTAGACAAATTTGAAATGAATGAATAGTTTAAAATATTAGCCTTTCTATGATAGTGCTGGTAGTTTGGTCTAATCCATTACAGTTGTATTATTATTTTACATAGCATACCTTTCCTCAGTGTCTGTTATTTGCCTTTTTCTCCCTTTAAAATATATCTTACATATTTATTTTACTATTCACAATAACTTCATGATTTTGGGGTGTTCAGTTTTTAATTGTAATTCTTTTATATTATGATAGCTTTGTTTCCATATTCTTCATTTTGATTCAATATTTGTTAATTAAATTTCTTCATCACATTGATTTTTAGGATTTATGCATCACATTGATTTTTAGGATTTATGTTTTCTTTATTTTCTGAGTTATTTCATGTTTCAAACATCGATTTATAATTTTTCCCTTATTCACTCAAAACTCAAAACTTGTAGATATCGTTCTTATATCTACTTGTTGGTAAATGTTATTGGCATAAAAAATTCTGAGAACATTTTTTTAATTATTGATAAGTACACTGATTTTTTTTTCCTATCTCAGAATGGCATAGGAGTTTTTTCTTTATGTTGAATTCCAAAGCATTAATCAGGAAAATTTCAACGAATGTGACAGAAACTAAACTGAACTGAATTGAGTAAATAAAAGGGGATTTGAAAGCTCACCCATACCACTACTCTCTGGAAGCAAGCACTCAAATGCTCTCAGATTTTGCTATTTGATTCCTTCCTATGTTTGTGCCCTATGCTAACTACAATCTTTCAACTAAAGACTTATGGGAAACAGGACTTTGGAAAATCATGAAAATTATTTTAATCATCCAGAAACTTACTCTCAAAATTTAGCAATGAAAAAGAAAGAGCTATTCCCTCCTAGCTCTACCTTGCAAAATAGAAGATGGCTGATTGGTCTGAATTTCACTTGCCATAATTGGATCTGTCAGTATAGTCAGATGGTTTGTGTACTCTATCACGTTAGCTATGTCTTCTTCTCTCCACTGAGTAGTGAGGGTTCTATGATGGAAAATCGCCTTCCTGATGAAATTGGCCAACTGTATTTTAAAACTTTCAGACTTAATCAGAAGAAATAATTGTGTATGTCACTCAATAAGCTCATCAGGACAACATTTATTGTTTGAGGTTTTGAATCAGTTTTAACTAGAAAATTAATAAATGTGGAAACTGCAGATTTAGATGTTATTTAATTTCAGGATAAATTTCTTCTGTTATATTTCTCTATGTTTGCTTGAGTTTCTTAATCTTGTTCTTTGTGGTCTTCCTTGCAAATTTCTTAGGCCATTAATTCAGTCTTGTTTTCCCATTTATTCCCCATCATCCTTCCGACAATGAAATTGGCCTTTGTCATTACTAAAGTTTCATTAAAGTTCTTACTTAAATAAAACAGTATGAGATTTAGATATTACCATAATAATGAGTTAAAACCTCAAAACATAGTTCCATACAAAAATCATTATTTATTTCTTACTTATGCATCTGAGGTTTGGCTGCTCCTCTTTTTGCTTGCTGGACTTGTATGGGCTTGGCTCCAAAATGAAAGTTGGTTCAGATCATCTCCATGTTTCTCTCTCTAATCCTTCTTGGACCCCATCACTAGCAATCATATTCTTCGCAAGTGAATTTTTTAAAAAATAAGAATACTAAGAATACAAGGTAAAGTGCAAAAAAACATTTTAAATCTTTACTGGTACCATAAGACCTTTGATCAAAACAAATCACATAATCAAGTAAGAGGAGAGTAGTACAGTGCTTCTACCCTGACAGGAGTGTGAATATATAATATTAAAAATTAAAGAAAATTATTTATTTTTAGCAGGTTATTTGTTGGTTACAATTACACTATCCTCATTTTTATTCACAGAAACCTCCAAAGCTGACTTAGACTTCAGGATCAGAGAACCAATATTATGTCTAGATACAATTTATAATCCAGAAACTTAACGAACTGATAAAAGAGGACACTATCATTCAAAGTACCATGGATGGGGAAAATCATAACAAATGTTCCCATTAAAAAGGCATAATAATAAACTGCACATATTAGTAATTAATCTGTAGGAATCTTGCACCACATCTGGACAAATATTGCCAAGTCTACCTATCCTCGTGGCATGCAATGTTCTTTGATTAGTCCCTGTGTTGCTTTCTGAGAATGATTAACTGGTCCATTACTTCCCACATCTCTATTCTGCCATGTAGTCTTTCTTTTTCTAAAAAATCTCTATGGCCACTTCTGAAAAACAAATTCAAGAAAAGTTTTTTCTATGAAGTTTACCCCAATTAAGATCATATTCAAAAGCCACAAAATAAATTATTTCTGGGATATACTTCTCATTTTAATTTCAATCATAGCCTCCCAGAGTAGATAAAAAAATCTGGGGGACTTTAAATTTAGAGTTTTTTTTAAGGCACTCATTTAGTCCTTTAGGAGTTCTTAAAAATGGCATTATGGACACATCCTTATTTTGTCATATATTGGGTCCATAGTTTATTGTTGTACCAGAGAATCATTCCATCACCTTGTTGTGGGGCAGGTCACTCAGAAAACCCACAAAGCCCCAGTTTTGTCCAAATTGAAGCCTTTATTTAGCCAGCCGGCCAGCGACTGCTCCCCACAGGACCCATAACTGTCTGTAAGGAACAGCCCGGAGCCTGAGCATTTTGGGATATTTAAAGGCAAAAACTGCAAAAACCACATCTGGGTTGACATAGCTGCAAGCAAGCAGGTACAGAAGCTGAATAGGCAGTTAGCGAGACAATGAAATGGGTACATTGGTATTTCCTGAGGGACTTTCCAGGTTGGCATAACAACAAGCAAGCAGAAGGGAAGTGGGTCAAAAAGACCCTAATTCAGTACAAGTTAGAGAACGGTTACTAAGGACTAGACAATCAATCTCTGACAAGATACACTCCCAAGAAAAATGGCAACCAAAAAGCACAATTTTACATTGTATAAGAATTTCTATTTTGGGTTGCCAAATATGTTATGCTAGGTAACTATTAATGGGTACAGAGACAGGGCTTTCCCATGAGAGAAGCATTTCTTACATGATATGGAGTCTCAGGGTAAAATGGAGTCTGTTTGGTCATTGCCCATAGAGCCTGACCCATAACAACCCAAGGCTAAATATGAGTAACTATACATTTGTTATGGTTAAAAAGCTGTTTAACGTTACCATTTTCCAATTCCTAGCATTTAAAAGCTATTCATTTTTGCTCTCAATTCTATTTTTACCCTGGCTAGTTTCCTCCTATCTTAGAGAACTTTATCAAATGTAACTTTCAGCATCCATCTCAGGATTTCAACAATCGACCTCAGAATCTCTTCAATCAATATGACAGGTTTATTAGATATATTTTCTGTTCTTCCTGTTATCATGGTGACAGTTTTACCAAATATTTAGCTACTACATAACATAGGTTGATATTTCCCCTACTTCTCATCCCTTTACTCAGAATTTTTCTAACATCCTATAATAGTTTCCTTGCTACCTCCTGCCCAGTTCCAAAATCACTGCCACCAAGATTTAGATTTTTATTTCAGCAGGTCTCCTAATAAAAATTGTCACAATGCTGCTGTAAACCAATGACCCCAAAATTTAGTTGCTCACAATAATATTTCCTGATCAATGCAACATGTGGTTTGTTAGTTAATTAGTTAGTTAAATTACTCAGATGATCTAGATTGGGTTTGGGGCCAGGAATTAGGTTAGATAGAGGTCTTCACATCATGACTCTCAACCTCTGTAAACTAGCAACTATATGAATAATGATTTTATTGTGTCTAAAAGTAAGAATTCAAGAAGGCAAACCTAAATATATAAACATATTTCAAGCTTTTGCTTATGTCACATATGCTAATATGTTATTGCCAAAGTAAGCTCAAGAAAAGAAGTAATTATACTGTGCTCACCATGAAGCCATGACAATTTTATGGATATATATCCATATTAGAGGGGCATGAATAATTTAAAGCTTTAATTCAATCTACAAAGGCAGGTTTTCTTGTTGTTATGGTGAACTCAGTAAAAAACTTCTAAAATCATAATATTTTTCTCTAATGTATATTAATAATGAGAGCTTATTTGTATTCCAATTTCTTGAAAATAGAGAGCAGTAAGAGGGGCATGCTTAATATTGTGTTCAAGCTATATAAATTTCCGTATGTTAATCTCCTCAGACATTTGTGTGACATCATATTCCTATGATTCTAGTTCTTTTGTTTCTAATGAGAGTTAATCTGATCAATTTAAAAGAAATTGTTGGAGTTCCAAGATCTTAGAAGATGATAATAATACTCTAAGCCAAGATTTTTATATATCCTCAAAAAATTCTGTACAGATTTTTTTAAAAAAGAATAAATAAACTATGCATGACTCATACTATGTGAAGGAGACTACAAACATTGTCATGTTGAAGCAGAGAAGTAAATACCTCAATCCCAAACATATCTCCAGAGACAATGCTTGTGAGGTTGAAGTGAGACAGAGGTTGCATTAATTGGTTTTACAACACTGTGACAAAATATCTAAGATAAAAAAAAAAAAAAAAAACTTAAAAGAAGGAAAGATGTGTTGTTGGTCATAGTTGCAGATCTTTCAGGCCATGATAATTGCCCCATCAATTTGGGCCTATGGTGACAGAAGTCATCATGGCAGGGAGCAGGCAGTGAAGCAAAGCTTCTCACCTCTGAGCATCCAGGAAGCAAAGAAAGAGCAAGAGGGAGGGCATGTCCTATTGACCAAACTTCCTCCCACTGAGCTCTACTTTTCACCACCTCCCAATAGTGGCACAGGCTGGCCACCAATGCATTCACTCATGGAACATGACTTTAAGAGACATTTAAGCACACTGTAAAAGAGGTCGAGAAAAGTCACAGGGATGGGGAACCATGATTGTCGGAACACCAAATTATCATCAGTAAAAGAGAGTTCTACATTTAGTACGAAAATATTGTCGATAATTTTGTTATCAACATTTCAGAGCACTACATATGACAGAGTAGAAAACAATTCTGTGGGCAGGGCTCAGGGTGGCAGGCTCAAGAAATCACTGTAGCTGGGCAAAGGAAAGCACTTGGACAGGGTGACCAAGAATGGATTTGAAACTCTGTAGCAACAATGAAAAAGTAAGTAAGAAGCTGATGTTAAGGAGAATTATAAAGAAACTAAAGAAAGTATATACCAAGAATATTTAGGCAAGGTGCCTTTTAATATTGATGGTATAGAATAATAATATAACTCTGAAAACCAAACAAACAGGCAAAAGAATCACAAAATTACAAATGCAATTACCACCTCTTAATGTATTTCACTAGATTAAGAAAAAATATTCTCAAACTACAAAATTTAGTATTCTATCTAAAGACCTCTGCCATGTATACATACAATTTACTTTTCAGTCCAATAATAGTATTAAAGGATGAACAAGTGATTTTCCATGTCCACACAAACAAATATAGAAAGAAAACAACATAAGAACCAAAATTTTCATCTTATAAAAATTTCTCAAATAGTCCTGAAGCAGAAAGAAACTATAACATAGCATACAAACATGAATCAAATATCATTAAATTAGCATTTGGAATGTGTGTAAAAAGAACTTAAATTGAAAGTTCAAAAATGCAGAAAAAATTGCAAAAATATAATAAATTTAATTGGAGTTCACTATAGTTAGAAACAAAACTGAAGAAAAACAATCAGCAAAAAGTGAAGACAGAATAAGACACCCAGAGGAGATAGGTTAAGTTGATTACACGAAAGTGAATATTCAGAAAAATCATGAAAATAGTCAAGACCCCATAAAGGCAATAAACAAAGTGGTAAAAAAGTATCAGAGTAAACATGATTAATAAATAAGATAAGCAAATGGTGACATGTATATGGTTACAGTCTCAGAAAAATAAGATGATAACAATGGAAAAGAATTATTTTTCAATTATTTTTTTGGAAAAATTTGAGATAAAATACATAAATTTGAGGCTGGGGCTGTAGCTCACTGGTAGAGTGCTCAACCTCGCACGTGTGAGGCACTGGGTTCAATCCTCAGCACCTGTGAGGCACTGGGTTCAATCCTCAGCACCACATAAAAATAAATAAAGATATTGTGTCTGACTACAACTAAAAAAATATAAAAAATAAAATAAAGTGAAATACATAAATTTACTTATAAAGGCACACTATTTCTGAGAAAAAAAAATGAGCAGAAACAGGCCACTCCAAACTTGTAATTTTTAGAAGTTTATATAAAGGGAAACAAAAAGCAAAATAAAACTACAGGACTATAGACAAAAAGACTCAGTCCTATACTAATGGAAGAAAATTCACATTGGCATCAGATTGTAGAAAACAACTGCAGAGCAGCATTTTTTAGGAGCTCTAGGAAATAAAGTGTAAGCTAAAATATTTTTATATCCATCCAAGTTGTCATATAATATTAAATTGATAATAAATCAGATTTAACCTGCAAGAATCAGAGGATACTATATTTAAAAGCCCTTCCTGAGGAATCTACTAGGGGACAATTTCTAACCTAACCAAATGATTTCTGGGAAGACTTTTAGCTAAAGAACAAATCATGTCTCATGCAATAATGTCATATGACAGATGTGCTTCATTCCAATTGTTTATCATTTTATTCATACTTACTACATGATATGTCATATTTAATGTGTTTCCTGTTACTTTTTTCTTAAATAGCAAAAATGGTGACAATAATAATAAATATTAAATAGCAGATGTTCTGCCAATGCAAGTGCAATATCACTAAAAATGGGAAGGAAAGGATAAGAAGATGAAAAAGAATATGAGCCTATTGATCATCTCATAGTAATAGTTACAAATAAAGTTAGATAACTAAAGGTGAAAGCCAATAGTTGAATGCTTAGTCAGAAATTATAGACAAAGTATCTTATAAGTATTTTGTCAAAGGTATAACTGTCAAACCAACCATGAACAAAACTGAAGAGAGTGAAAAATAAAATCATGCCAGAAAAGCAACAGTATAAATATAAAATATCATGCCAAATAAATATAATTAAAATCATATTACAGAATTGAAACCAAGTCTATCAATTATACCATTAAATTGGAAATGAGCTCAAATCACAGAAACTATAAGAAAAGGTTTTTAAATTTCCTCCAAAAGAAAGATCAAAACTATACTCATATGCTTGGAGTGGGAGGTTGCGGGGGACAGCTCTTTGAAAGCTCTGTAGAACTGGCAAGAGCAGATCAAAACTGGAGGGAGTCAACACTTGAATAATAAAACATTGAGTCAATGAATGCCCCCCCCCCCTTCTTTTGCCTGTAGGCAGAACACAGTAGGCAACCTTGGCTAGCAACCTGAAGAGGTACTGGCCTGAAACATGAGAGGGTAAGAGGTTGTCACCTCAGCTGAAAATGAAGGATCCCCGGATGGCAAGACCCAAAGACTTTTACAAATTCTGCCCAAATCTCTGGCTGACCCCAGCACTCAGAGCACACAAGGTACACTTCAAAAAGCCCCAGAAGGCTAAAAGTACTGAACAGAAATTGCAGCTGCCACTTATTATGGGGAAGACAATTTACAATTTGAGTTCAGTCAAGTTAACTGCTAAAACAAAAACAAATTGTCTTTCTTTAGACAGTAACCGAATATGATGTTTTAATAATGTCTCAGTCACCATATCCAATAAAAATACATTCAAAAGTTCCAGATACATGAAGAAACAGAAATTGTGAGTCATATTTAGGAGAAAAGAAAATCAATATAAACTGAATCTGAGATGACTAAGATATTAGAACTAGCAGTCAAGAATTTCAAAACAGCCAATATTACTATGCTCAATGGTGTAAAAAAAAAATGTACTCTCATAATCATGAACAGAGAGGGGACCTCAGCATAAGGATAAAATGGTAAGAGAGAAATAACTTATAAATTATAGAACTGAAAAATAAAGGTGAAATGAAAATTCACTAAATTGGCATAACAGTTCAATGAAGATGACAGAAAAAAGAACAGGGAAACTTAAAAGAGAAAACAAAAGTGATCTACTCTGAAGAGTAAAGTGAAAATAATTAAAGCATAATGTGAAGACAGCATCAGTGACTTATGATTGAACATCACCAAGTTCCACAGACATATAATTGGAGTTCCAGAAGGAAGAGTGATAAAAAGGAAATGAGTCAGAAATAGATTTGGAAAGATGATGCCTGGAATTCCTTGAAATGTGATAAAAGATATAAATTTGAAAAAAAAAACACAAGAATTTTAGAAAACCCCAGCAAGATAAATAGAAACCAGACATATAGGTATATGATGGTCAAATTATTGGAGATACAGAGGAAAAACCAAGTCTTAAATAGACTTGTAGGAAAAAAAAAAAGATAATAATGATGCTCATGCTGGCTGACTTTTCTTCATAAAATGGAGGCCAGGAGACAGTGGGATATGTTTTTAAAGTACCAGTAGAAAAAAAAATTATTCAGTCAATCTGGAATTCCATACCTAGTGAAACTTTGCTAAAGGTAAAATAAAATTGTTTATTAAAAACTAAACAAATAAAACACCTAAGAGACTTCATCACTGGCAGAGTAGCACTTAAGTAAATATCAAATAAAGTACTCCATGTTGATGGAAAATAAGATGTAGTCAGATTTTGGGGAATGACTGAAAAGTATGGGAAATATGGGTCAATAAAGTATATTTTTTTTTCTTAATTTCTTTAAAATGAATCGGATTTTATGAAATACATATCTGGTCTTTGCCCCCATTTCCAGGCATACAACCTCTAAGTATCTTTGAAATCTCCTAAGAGATAATGTACTTTTCTGTGTCAATGAGTTGACTAATGGCTTCAGAATAGACACAGGTCACTAGAAATACTAATTTCTGAAATGTGAATATGGCTTAATATTTGGAGATCTATTTTATGTGTCTTTATATGAATGATTCTAGGTAGAAATCATAGTTTCTCAGGAGACCTTTGACTAAATTTGATACCTGTTTTTTATGAGAACATTTAATGAAATAAGAATACACACATACACACTAGGAAAGAACTTGGAACAGGATAGAGCAATTCTTTGTTTAGTAAAGAAAATAAAGTCAAAATATAAGCTATGAAGTGGGGAGAAGCATTTGTCTAACATGTATGCATTGACTTCTGAAAAATATAAAGATTCTTAAAGAATCAAGAAATAACAAGATCAAAATGGGTTGGGGTACTAGTGCAGTGGTAGAGCATTCACCTAGCATGTGTGAGGCACTGTGATCAGTTCTCAGCTCACATATAAATAAATAATATAAAGGTCTGTTGACAACTAAAAAAATATTTAAAAAATAAATAATAAGACCAAAATAAAATGATAGTAGTAACAAAATAAAAATAGTTGCATGTATTATGTGCATGGAGGTGTGTATGTCTGCTTATTTTTGCAAAAGAAACATAGAAATATAAACCAGAAAAGAATAAATTTGTTACCTCCATAAGGTAGGTGTTAACATTAGAAAGGTAAGAATAGGAAAAAGACTTAACCATTTTATTTGATTTGACATTATTTTTTTCATTTGACTTTTGAAATAATGTTAATATAATTTATGCAAGAAAAAACTAACTCAACAAAGAATTGCAAAAAAACTGAAATTAAATGCAAATATTATCAAATAACTGCATATAAAATTGCAGAAAAGGAGAAAATAATTAATCTAAACAACTTTTGTATAGTCTTCCTATATTCCCAATAGGATGTATTATATTGACAAAAAAAACTTACCTGTAACTACTACATTTTTTATAGTAGTTTTAAATGTATAATATGTTTGAAACAGCATCATGTGTATTGCATGATTAACCAAGTTAGGACACATATTGATGGAATGACACTTGTTTCCATCCATAGAATAAGGGAATTATAAAGGGAGTGAGTTAAGGAGAGAAAGAACACTGTCCTGTTTGATTTGCAGTGGAGATATGGATATGAGTTAATGATTTAAAAATATACTTTCTTGCTTTGTTCCTGGTAAAGCTAGTAGAAATAGTACATTAGTAGCAATGATCATCCTTTGTGCTGAGATCTTGATTCTATATATGCCATTTTCCCTCAAAAGGTGCTGGAGTTCCTTGAACAATCATTTAATCTAGGACTGTATGACAGAAACAAGCTAAGGCTGAGACATATTGTTATACCAGAGAGTAGGAAGCTCTCAAAAGTTCATGGGAACATGTCAATAGGGCATGAAAACATGTTTGAAGAGTTTTCCTACTGGCCAATTTTGGGATGATTTGATTGTCCAAAAAATAAACAAACAAAAACCATGATGGAAATGGTTTATATCACATTGAAGAAAAATCAATCTATGGTTCATAGTGATACTAATTTTCAAAAGACAGGGTTGGAAGTGAGGAAGTCAAATCAGTTTTTTCTCCCCAGAAAAATGCCAAGTAATGAATGAGAAATGAGAAAAAAATGAGAAATGAGAAATGGTAAGGTTAGAAAAAATTTCCATTTTGCAAAAAATATCTTAAGAATTAATTTAAGCATAAATTATAAATGTATGTTGAAACCATGGAGCTAAAGATTTTGGGGGAACATGGCTTCAATACATGAACTCATATTATTTATTAATTATAACAGGAAGGAGGTACTATCACAGAGATGATATGTAATGATTACCACCTTTACCAAATAAATGAGTTTAATATTGCCAATTGCACAGTAAACTAACATCATTATCTTTTTCTATGATGCACCAAGAATGATACAAAATCATCTCTGTAGTATTCTGGTACTCTTGGTAGAACTGTTTAACCTGAGTCTAATGAGAGACATTCTGAAAAATGAATGGCTTGCACTCCTCAAAAATATCAGCATCATTAAGGCCAAAAAAAGTGAAGGGGACTATTTTTTTTTGTTGTTGTTAAAATAGAACAGAGAGTGATGGAAATTGAATAAATGCATTGATTGGGAACAGAAATCTGGATGGGAAAGAAATTAAAATATGGACCACATGTGATAACAATAATGATATCAAGATTAAATTCATTTAATGTAAAGATTTTATTACATTCTTTATGTTTGCATATAAGAGAACATACCTCTTCTTATGAGCTACATACTTAATCATTATGTATTGGTAAAATGTTAAAAATTGGCAAATGTAAAGGAAGTATGACAAAAAGATAGTCATTGTTCCTTCCTGGAAACTTTTCTAAGGGTGTTTGAGAAAAAGAGAACTGCAGAACCCACAGAAAATTTCTAATCTAACATATTTTGTCTGTTTTTTTTTCCATAAATCAGGTAATATATTACTCTGCCCTTGAAATTTGCAGAGGTGAATTTGTGACCTATAACATTCTTGTTGCTCAGTGTAATTGAAAACCAGGATCAAGGTAAGAAGCAGATTTGAGACCCAACAAGCATAGGAAGTTTAAGCAAAAAATAAAAATAAACAAATGGGATAACATCAAACTAAAATGCTTCTGGGTCGCAAAAGAAAGTGTAGCTCTAACCTACATAATGGGAGTTAATACTTATAAACTATACATCTTAAAGGGGTTGATATCCAGAATGTATAAGGAATTCCAAAATGCAATAGCCAAAAGCAAATTTAAAATTCTGGTTAAAAAAACCCAGGTTTTGGTCTGCGGTTGTGGCTCAGTGGTAGCACACTTGCCTAGCACATGTGAGGCCCTGGATTTCGATCCTCAGCACCATATAAAAAAATAAACAAATAAAAAAAAGGTATTGTGTCCATTTATAACTAAAAATATAAAAAATAAACCCAGTTTTAGATCAAGCTACTCAATAAAATAATACATCTAAATAGGTATTTCTCAGAAAAATAAAAGCATATAAATGGTCAACAGATGTATGGAAAAATGTTCAATATCACTAATCATCAGGGAAATGAAAATCAAAACCACAATGAGATATCACTTTACCCCAGTAGAAATGGCTAGCATCAAATAGACAAGATATTACATGCTGGTGTGGAAGAAAGCGAGCCCTGGCATACTGTTAATGCGAAGGTAAATTAATCCAGTTATTATGGAGAACAGCATGGAGGCTACTCAAAAAAATTAACAATACAATGATCATGTGATGCAGCATTATCAGCACTGGGTAGATATCCCAAGGAGGGGAAATTGGTGTGTTGAAGATACATCTGCATACCTATGTTCGTTGTGTCACTATTCAAGAAATGGAAACAACTGAAATGCCTATACACTAATGAATGGATAATGAAAACGTGAAACACATACACAACAGAATACTATTCAGCTTTGCAAAGAGTGAAATGGTACCATCCCAACAACATGAATGGACTTGAAGATCCTATGTCAAGTGAAATAAGCCAGGCACCTAAAGACAAGCGCTGCATGATTTTACTCATGTGGAATCTAAAAAAGTTGATTTTGTAGAAGTTGATAGTAGAATGAGTGTGGGGAAAAGTTGATTGATGTATGCTAAGTTACTGATGGAGAGGAACCATAAATTCTGGTGTGCTCTTGCAAAATAGAGTGGCTATAGATTTAAAAAAAAAAAAAAAATTAGCTAGGCATGGTGGCACATTCCTGTAATCCCAGCGGCTCAGGATCACAAATTCAAAACCAGCCTCAGCAATGGCGAGGAGCTAAGCAACTCAGTGAGACTCTGTCTCTAAATAAAATACAAAATAGGGCTGGGGTATGGCTCAGTGGTCCAGTGCCCCTGAGTTTTAATCCCTGGTACAAAAAAAAAAAAAAAAAGGAATATACATTTCTAAAGGCAGGAAGAAAGGATTCTGGACGTTTTCACCATAAGGAAATGATAAATGTTTGAGGGGATAGATATGTTTAACCTGATTTAAACATTACATTGAAACCTCAAGTTACCCTATCAAAAAGGTTAATTTTATATTTTTATGTATCCATTACAAATAGATTTAGTTTTAATAAGTCGATTTGATGAAAATATTCTTATGCAATGCTCTGAAATTTACATTCTCTAAGCTGCAAATCCACCATTCAAAATACAGTTTTCATGTGAGATTTCCCTACTTCCAAGGTGAATTCTCCTTTTCAGAAATGAGAAAATTGAATATATTAATAATCAAATGAAATTACCAAGGATAAAATATGTTTCCAAGGTACTTGGTAGTGGTGGGCTTTGTGGGAAAAATGAAGTAGCAAATATATCCACTCTATTTTGTTTGAATTCTTCTTGTGACTGGGTTGGTAAAGTAAGGATGTTGTATTTCAGAAAGTTCTTCAGTTTTGGGGTATTAAATACTAAGTAAAGTATTAGAATGGGAACTTTAACCCAAGGCCTTCCAGGAGAGTAATAAAGAAATGTGATAGAATTGTGAATTGGTAAGAAAACACCCTGTTAGGGTGACCATGTGCCAGATTGTTGGCTAACAAGTATCAAGTGCTGGTGCTACTTCTACTGTCCTATATGGCAAGAACCTGTGCCACTATCTTGCAATCATGAGGAGAAGGCCAAAGGACATCTACCCTGATGACTGAGTCATTAAATTCATCCTGCTTCTGACAACTTTTGCAATTCTTATGTTCTTCTTTGTCCTGTTTAAGCCAGTCTCCTTGGTATACAATGTAGTCCAACCAACTGAACCACGAATTTATGGCAAAGGCCTAACATAAAATATATATAATTTGATGCTTCTTAGGCATCCCTTGTATCACCTCCTTCAGGAATCTATGGGATCAAATAGGATAGACAATCAGCAGAGATAAATCATGCTCCCAGTGGGTGTAAAATAAAAGCTGCCCAATGCAGCACTGATTGATAAATATCGAATGAAAGGAAGAAGCAAAGTAGAGACCCCAAATAGAGAAAAAGGAGATAGTGTGGAAAGCAACTTGCACCTGAGTTTCCCATGTTGATCTCCTGGAATCATTAAAGACCAGGGTGCATGCTATGAGGCAGATCTAGTGAGGAGGTGGCCTCCTGAGCAAGGCCTAAGACAGGAGGCTTCCAGCAGTCACAGTCAGAATAGAACTGTTGAGGTATTATCCCCAATTATGCCATTTTCATTTGAGAATTTGAAGGACATGGGCTTTCTTCAGGCTATTTAATAAATTATTTAAAAGTTATTTTATGATAACCAAAAAAAAAAAAAAATGATCTGATGAGGACAGTTGATCCTGAGACCCAGCCAATATTAAGTTCTTGCCAAAGCAGCCCTGGCATTTGGCTTCATTACAAAGGCAATCCCGTAGATGCGGAAGCATCTGCTCTCCCACTTACTGTTCATGTTAAAATGAAAGCTACTCAATAAAATATTTATAAGTATCGCTTCCACTGGTGACTGGATGGAAATAAAGTGGCGAGAAACCAAATTTCTAATAAATATATGAATAGCCACTCAGATGACCACTCTTTGACATGAACATCATTCATAATTCCTGACTCTGTCTCAGTGTGGTCCTTTTTGACAGAAAATTAAAATAAAAGTGTTGTAAGTCTCCACTTCCAAGGGTCCAAATGTAGACAATAGCAATCCATTGATGTTTTTCCCATTTAAAAATTAAATTGGTAAAAACTAATTAATAAATAAAAATGAGATTGTTCACTCAATCATGTGTAAATTCACCCTTTAAACATATATTTTTGTGCCAGATATTGTCATAGAGTCTGTGAAAGAAGCAAATCTGACCTTCTTAAAACTTCCCTGTAACTGATTAGTTCCAAAGGGGGTGATAAAGAGAAAGTACATTACGTTCATTTCTTTGTAACAAAGGTATGCACAAAGTTAGCTATATCTTGCCTTGAAGCCTGTCTCAGCAGACTCATTTAAGAAAAAGTAATTTGAAAACAATTTGGACATTTAATACAGTCTCTTTCAAAAAAAAATGTCAACAGACAGATCTCAATTTTAACACAGCGCAACATTTCTAAAATTCTACTTTTGTGTTGGCTTTCTTGTCAAAACCTTTCATCTGGATTTTCTTTCGTTCTGTGAGCTCTGAAAATACAAACCTCCATTTTCTCTCTACAGACAGGTTGGGAACCCCCTTTTCCTCCCTCCTTGCCTTAGTTCTTGATTGCTTGGATCGTCTTAGTTACACTGGCTTCTTTATTTATTGAGTGTTGAATTGAATGCTGAGGTATTACACAGAATTTTTTTTTTGTCAGCATTTTGTAGGCCTCTACAAAGGATATGTTTTTCTAGTACTTTTTTTTTTTTCTCTTTACAAACCAATCTCTTTAATTCTCTTTCTTGTTCAAGTGGGATTTATATAGGTATCTGCAGAAGTCCTTCCAAATTCAGGTTTGTATTGCCCTTCCAGGTTCCATCTAGAAATTCTAAGAACTTAAAGAATTTGAGTTTCTCATGGGAGAGGGCTTGGTCTTAGTTTAAAGTTGACCTCAGAAAAGAATTATCGGAAACAAACAAAACAAAATGAAATGAAATGCAGCAAGAAAAGTTTATTTATGGGCAGTTTGAATCTTGACTATAAGCTTTCTCGAAAATTTCACAAAAGGGTATTACAATTACAAGCTTCTCAAATTTTTGGAAGGCTATTCTTCCACTTTTGTTATTTATTTCACTTGTCTGGCAATAGTTCCTTGCCTATGCTCCCAAGTATCATCTCTTCATCTCCCAGCTCTGGAAATTTCTCCTTTTACACACCCTCCATAAACGGCGTTCAGCTCTTCTTATCCCCACTGCACCTTAACCTCCAATTTATCATATAGATAACATTAGGTTTTTGTCTGTATTTTTTCCCCTCTACTTATCACTTGGATTCTTTCCAATAAAGAAGGGCACATTTGGGAAATAATAAAGAAATAAGAGGGAGGGCATATAGCAAATACTTAGAACTTATTAACATTTCTTCTACCCCTGTCACAGCTGTAAAAATTAGAATAGGAGTGAGGGAAAGATCAAATAACATTTCTGAATGTCCACTGTGCACTAAGAAAGCATATTAGGTGATTTTTATAAGTTGTGTCACAACTTTCATATACTAAACAAGCAAATAGGTGTATAGTATACATCAGATAGTGAAAAGTTGCCTCAGGAAAAAAAAAAGGAAAAGTAAAGAATGTGAGTGGGGCATTTTGCTATTTTAGATCAGGTATTTAAATCAGGTGGCTCTCACAGACAGAGTAAGAGTTGGGCACATTCTTTACTGTTATGTGTAACTTTATTGTTATGAGCATGATTCATTAGCAGTTCAGTAGATGTTGTGGAGGGGAAGAGTCAATGGAAGGTAGCCCCATAAGATTAATCTTGCATATTTTCAATGTTTTTCTCTGTAATCCCTCTGTTCCCTTGTTCATTTTGAACATTTTCTGTTAATTGACCATAACTCATTCTTTCACAATTGATTCTTTTCTTTTTAACCTTTATTTTATTTCTTTATTTATATGTGGTGCTGAGGATTGAACCCAGCATCTTGCACATGCTAGGCGAGCGCTCTACCACTGAGTGGCAGCCCCAGTTCTCACAGTTGATTCTTGGTGTTTGCACTAAGAAGCAATGGGGTTCAGCAGACTCATGAGTATTGTTACACTATTACAGGACTTATTCCTTTAAATAAGGCAGATAGAAAAATGTTGGAAGATCAAGAGAGGCAAGCATTTGGCTAAATTATTGCAAAGGGAGGCCATATATTCTGTAGAAAATTCTGTTGCCTCAGTCTTCACAGGGCTATAAGTATTTAACAAATATAACACCTTTAGGGGTGGGAGGGGAAGGGAAGGGACAGGGGGTTAACAATGATGGTGGAATGTGGTGGACATCATTAACCAAAGTACATGAATGAAGACATGAATTGGTGTGAACATATTTTATATACAGAGATGAAAAATTGTGTTCTATATCTGTAATAAGAATTGTAGTGTATTCTGCTGTCATGTATTAAAAAAGAAAAGAAATACAACAACTTCTACCCAAGAATGTAGTTAGTATTCTTAAGTCTTTTCACTGTATAGACAAGAAGTGTTGTCATATGTGTGCCACTAAATCAAAACTTTAACATTAGATGTAAGTAAGATACAATATTAAACAAAGTGGCAAACTGGATTCTCTTCTTGAATAAGAATAACATTCCTGGTACTAATGGGTAAACACAAAAAATGTGACGTCTCAAAGTCTTGCTTTCCTCATCTGAAAAAGGGAGCAAACCCAATCACCATAACTCATTCTTTTTGACTCTTACATTCTGTCTTTTGGTTGAATAGAATCTTGTGACAGGTTTCCATCTCATGCATCTGATTTTCATCCTGGTTTTTCACCCCTTTCTTGTACTTTAAAAACTTATTTTTGTTGTTGTTGTTGTTCTCTCATCCCCCACCAAAGTTGAACAAGGACATAGAAGAGAAAGTATGTTGAGGTTTCTAATCTGTACTTTCCTCTCCAAGAAAGTGGGTAAAATTGCATATGGGTGAAGGATAAAAAGAAAAAGGAGTTGCAAGTTGGGCGAGAGAAGGACAAATGAGATGAATGAATGGAAATTGGCATGTGGTGTGCTGGATTAGAGAAAATGGAGAATTATCTAACCTAGGCCAGGAATTAGAGTGTTAAGAACTAAATGTGATATGTCTTCCAGGGTGGACTCCTTCTCCTCCTACGGGTTCATCCATCCCTTGTGGAAAGTCTGCCATTCAACAATCCTGAGCACACAAAATTCTCCCTTAGGACTGGGGCTTGGACATCTTGCCTGGAGGGAAGAGGATGAGGAAGGGTATTGTCTCTAGCCCAAATTGAAGCCAAGAAGGAGAGTTGGGATTTTCTGTCTTGTCAGGACAACAGAAGATAAAGTGCAGGTTACAATTCCTTTCTTATGTGAGAGAAAACAGATACTAGTAGAAAGAGAAGAAGCAAAGGAAAGGGATTAGGTGAGAGGAGAGAGAGTGGAAGTATTGTGGAATTAAATAGACCAAATTGTGTTCTATGCATGTAGAAATATATCATAATGAATCCCGATTTGTGTATAATTATAATTCATTGATTTTTTTTTTCAAAATAATGAAGGAAAATTGTAAAAAGCGGGACCAGTAAAAGAATAAACTGATGTAAGATATTTATATTATTTACAAATAATTTGAGTATCATTTTAATAGGTAAAGCCATACGTAAATGTGCGGCACTTGGCTATTTTGAAAATGTTGATGAGTTCTAGATTAACCACTTGATAACTACATGATTTCTTTGAATATCAGTTTCCTCATTTATAAAAAAAGGCAGTTGCAATTGACAATCTCTGGTATACTTTCTGCAATAAATGGAATCTGATAAGATGTGGTCCATAAAGACAGGGATAATTTCAATGTACTACATCTGAATTCAATATTCCCTTATGAGTACTGCTTTCATTCCAGGTTAAATTAAGGGTGGATCAAATGTTTAGTAAATGCAAATGTTGTTGCTTAAATATATTCAAAGTGTTAATACAGAGACAAAATGTGCCAAAATTGCATGAATGTTGCCTTTTAGAGGCAGGTCTGTAGAATATTCCTTTTTATTCTTTCTCTTTGGTGTTTTTCAATTTTATGTTTATTAAACTCATAATTCTTTAAGAAATATTTCAACTGAAGGGAAAGTTGCTGATATTCTTTCTCTATGTGTATGTGTTTCTGTCTCTATCTCCCTCTTTCCTATTATGAACAGTAGCTAAAATATTTTCTGCAACAATCCAGTTTTTAATTTAGAAGTCAGGGAGCCTACTGTGAAGGCTCAGTTTCTCTTTCAGACTTATCCTTGAGCTTAATGTTGTTCATGTTGAATTTTCTAGCCTCTGATATGAAGAAAATTTTTCTGTAATTTTTTATTTTGGTTCTAGATGAATTTTTAAAAATCTGATAGTAGATTAGCTTTCTTTTTGATCTGCTCATAGTTTATTTTTTGGAAAAAGGCAAGTGACTGGAATCCATATTTCACAAGACTTCTTTATACAATAGCAAAGTACTAAATCCTCATTTGGATGCCTTTACCTGCACAATGACTTCCTTCTTACATCAGAGTAGATGCCAAAAGTCCTTCTAGCAATTATTTCCTTCCCTTTGAAGAGTCTAAATGTTATTGGACAGCATTCTGTAATTCCTTGTTTTACTTTTTCACATTAGGCAGTCCCTCTTGGTGCCAAGACCTCTACAAGATATAATGGAAACCCAGGGATATTGTTTCCATAGTAGCATGCCTCTCGAGTGTACTCATTTCAACAATTGCAGCCTCTCATGCCAACTTAAGCTTGATACCCTCAGATAAGAACAGCTGGCTAAGTAGTCTACTTCAACTCTCAGAATGATCTAGTCAAATCATCTTTCTTCCTTCCTTCAAAACTATCCTTGAATTCCAACTCTACCAAGGCATTTTGATCAAGTGGGAATGAGATGTGTTTAAATAGCTTATCCTCGCACAAGCATACAAATAGCTTTCTGACTTTTATCCTTGCCACAGATGTGAAAAACACTAGAGAATGAATGAAGCAGAAAGAGATGTGGCATTAATAAACATTCTTAAAACAGTCTGTCTTGCTTCTGCTTTTCAAATGCTGCCGTGGCCAGAGTGGGAGCAAGATTCTGACCAGTTATGTCTAATATATATAAATGTTTAAAAACACTCATTTAGATATGCTACTTTCATGTCAATTACTTGTCTAGTCTGTATTTGTATATTACAAATCCATGCTGAGTCCCTTCATGACCAGTGTCCATCTGCTGTCTTCCAAAACTGGGTATATTAAGTGCCAAAATTTGCATGGCTAATGCCACCAGTGTTTACACTTTGGGACCTGTTTTGCACGAGAGTGAAAACTAGTTAATTCATATTTATTCACTATTATGACCAACTGCTTTTCTTTATTCTGGGTCACTTCAGAAGGACCAGGCCTAAATGTTATTAGTGTGGAAATGAACAGCCATGAAATCATTACTATCTTGTACTGTTATGATAAGTTTGCTATGATATGTCCATGGACCACACAGTTAAAGAAACTTTATCTGAGCAAAACATGACAGGTTTTCTGACAAAGGAAAACTCTTTCATTTGAAATTTGTCCCCAGTTCCACATGTGGTCCTCTTGAATCTATAAATAATGAAGAAGTGAGAAATAACACTATGCCAATATTATATTGCTTATGTAATGTCTAATTTTTGCTCTTCTTCATGAGGTCTATAGTTCATATAGATTCAGATAATAGGTACTCCATGTGAAAAGTCATAAAAAGTATGACTTGTTCATTTTCCTATCTTATTATACCTATAATAATATCAGATCCATAACTTGAGAGTTCCTACTTATGTAATAAATATAAAAATGGAAAGGATATGATATTTTAAAAAGGATAGTGTGAGGCAATAAATGATTATGAGGCAAAAGAAAGATATAGACAATGTGAATTGGCAGGAAGGAGGAAAGTGGAATTAGTGGTAAGAAAATAAATATTGGTGTAAGTTTGGCCTTGAATGATTAATACACAGTGAGTGGGGGAAAAAGACATATGGAGCAGGATAATGACTCTGTCATGTGGTGTCCCCTTTCCATGTCAACATGTTCTGTCACATTTTTGTGTTTTTATTGTATTTTATTTCTTTTTTATTTATTTCTTACATACATGACAATAGTGGAGTGCATTACATTCATAATTATCCATTCACAGCACAATTTTTGTAACTGTATATGAAGTATGTTCTTTTGAAAAAATGATGGAGAGAAAAATAAGCAAGTAAATTTTTAGGTAATAAAAAATTACAAATATGTAAAGGGGTCATCACTTCTACCTTTACACTACCAAAAGAAAACTAAGGAAGAACTGGCCATTCTATATTTCATATTTGTGCAAAATAAAAATGTATTCAAATCTTTAGAGATCACATTCCCATATACACCACAAGAAGCAAGGAGAGTGAGCAAGAGTCACAGAAAGCTGTTCAACAAGAGAGTAATGAAGAACATGAGTGCAGGGCAGGGGAGGTCAAAAAAAATCTGGCGAAATTGATCCGAAAAATAATGGCAGCCCTAAAACAATTGGAAAAACCTGCTAAGCAAAGACCAGAAACCAAAGTGATAGTAGATCTGCCAATCACCAAGTAACAGGTGCATAAGGAATTTGAATCCAGTTTGCTCAGTCTATCTGAGCCTGGCCAGGTGTGAGAACATTCATCAAGGTCTTGATGGACTATAGCACCCATCCATGAGAAATCTCATTTCTGGACATTCGGCAGTCCTTGACCTTGAAAGCAGTTACAGACTGATAGTCACTCTAACTTGATAAATGATAATTTCTCAAAAGAGAAATGTAATTTTCCCACTCCACTATGATCCAAACACATACAGATTCACACATATACACATGGCATAAAAATGTATAGCTAGGTACATGGAAAGATCCAGGAATGTGTGACATACTCATTCTACCAGCAAGTCACTGATAATACTGCTGTATTTGATGCATTCAACATAATTACACCTACAAACCCTGTGTCTGCCTTGCTCAAAAAGCTCCCAGAAAAATCTTGGTTACCTGACAGCAAGGTGCATAAGTGAGTCTTTGCCACAAGTAAGAAAACAAATGCTTATTGCAAATAATGCCTGGGTTGTAGTTGTGTTCTGTCCAGAATTACAGTGTCCTGTTCTGAGAACCTGGCCAAGGAATACTAAAATGTGCTGGGATCTTATTTGCATATGTAATTTTTTAGATTAAACAGGCATAATGATGTTTTCTGTCTCTATCTTACAGATTCTTATTCCTCCACTAAATTGTAAACATCTATGAGGTTACTAATAGATTATATGCCACCTATTTCTATTTCTTAGTAAAAAAAGAAGAGGAGATATCTGTCACATCTATCACAATTCTTTAGTTTTCTCCTCTTTATTTATCTGTCTATGACATGTAATCAATGACTGTTTGTGTCAATATTCACAGGCTTCCTCCATTCTGAAAATGATAAAAGTAAATTAATATATGATAAAATATCAATGAGAATTATTGCTGCCTTTCCATGAGGATAAGATTAGGTATATTTTTATAGATGGGTAAATTTTGTTATGTATTTGTTAACAAAAATCCATATGGAGCAGGATAATGCAATCTCAAATCCAAGTTTGAGATTATATCTGAGGCCCATACATGGATTCCTTTTGTTTTTGTAGACAATCCTTTTTTTGAGATTACAAATATACAAGTGGTATTATCTCTTGATTTATTGGTAATGCAGGACAAGATCTATTACCCAATTTACTCATTAACCAGCACTCTGTTCTCACAATCCTGGCAGAACCCCTTTGAGGTGTGGACCTCAGCACCTATACTCTTCTTTACCCGTCAGCTAAATTACATGTTTAACAAATGCCAAGTAGATTTTTCCAAACATATTTATGCTATCTTAACGTGCTATTGTAATTATATCTTTTAACTAATTACTACTTAAAAAAAAAAAAAAACAATGAAAGCAAAGAAAAAGTTGGTGGTTTAACTTGGCATTGCATCAAGATAGTGGTAAGTAAATGTATATTTATAAGATTGAAGTTAAAATAAAATGTTGAAGATATAGGTAGAGTTTTAGAAGAGAAATGATCTTCCTTAGTAGACTTTTAAAAATGAGATTACGTTCATCTGGCTAGTTACAGAACTTCTACTCATCACCTTTGAATCGGGTCATCTTCCACTAGTGCATATTTCTGGTTCATGCAATTTAGGCAATCCCCTTAAAACCTCAAGTTGAAGGTTTTCATGGATTCATTCATTTATTTATTTTACTGCAACAACATGCTCAAAATAATACTAAATGATGCAGGACTACGTTCAATGGTATGGTCTTTCCAGTCAGAGAACTTGTCCTTGAATATGAAAGGAATGTTAAAAATACAAACAGACCAATCATATTAGTTGTATAAACCCTAGCAGGAGCTCACTTTCAGAAGGGTAGATGAAAAGACTTATTTATTTATTCAACAGAGATGTCTAGAAATATGTGTTAGGTAGTGGAAATTATGCTTAATTCCAAGGACAGGGTAGTGAATAAGACATACAAATCCTTTCCTCATGGACATACCTGCCTGAAAAGATACTTCTTTTATGTAAGGCGGGAAGGATTCTGATAGGTAGAATATTTGGAAAAAAAATTAGTGAGATTAGTGTTGTCTTAAGCGAAATCAGCAAGAAGCTCAAGATATGTTGGGGAATTAGTAAAAAAAAGAAGAGGAGATATCTGTAGAAGTATAGTGAGAGATAAGGTTTAAAGGTACAAAACCTCCCAGATTTTTATAAGGACAATTCTTTGAACATTGGGAGTGTGCCTTCTGAGTCTATTTCCTCATCAAAGAGGACATGAAGCTCAGATTCCATGATCACAAAGGTCCTATACAAATCTAGCATGTTAGCTTCCTGACACTATAATAAAATAGCTGAGATAAATCAACTTATAAGGAGGAAATATTTACTTTGGCTCATAGGATCAGACGTTTCTGCCCATGGTCATTTTGTCTGTTGCTTTTGGACCTGTGGTGAGATAGTACCTTTTGGCAGGGAGTGTTGGGTAGAGCAAGGTGTTTGCCTCATGATGACAGGAATGCAAAGAGAGAGAGAAAAGAAGGAGATAAGATCTAATATCCCCTTCAAGGACACATCCCCAGTGATTAAACCTCCTCCAACTTCTACAACCTCCCTGTAGCTGGAGACAAAGCCTTTAATACATGGGGCTTTTACAGGAACATTTCTCATCCAAACTATAGCATCTAGATTTTTTTTCCTATTCTGAATTTGAATCCTCATTTGTGGTTTTTGGAACACAGACAACATCCCAAATCCTTTCTTGTAAGTTCGGTTTGTTGATAAGCCCTCGTCTTGAGCAAGATTCCACACAGAGTCTGCCATGAAGGAGCAGAGTTTGTCTCCACATTGTTCAGTGCAGGTCCCCACTTTTTGCTATGGCACTCCACTGATTGCTCATAGCACAATATAATCAGAAGGACCAAGAGGAAGGAAACAGAAGTCTTTCTAACTATTTCTGGGTCCTGAGAATTTCTTATTCTTCAGAGGTTGTTCTGTCCCTCTGAGCCTTATGTATGGAAGTGTCATATAGACTTGGAATTTAAAGCTTCTCCTTTTTTGTGTGGTTTGATTTTATAGCTTAGGCTTTACAAATTCTAAGACTATGTCTATATAATACCCAGAAAGATTTATTGGGCAACAAATTTGCTTGGCCATTTGCATCCTAATGGCAAAAGCAATTTCTTTAGCCAGAATAGTTTATTTTCTTTTCAGTTGCAAATGGGGATATTCTAAGGGGAAGTAAGTTATTTTGGTTCAAAGGGGGGTATTACAGCTGTTTATTTCTGACACCTGTCAACCTCCCACCTCGGCAAAAATTCTTCATTGGCAAATATTGTATGTCTTGACTCAGGTGACCTCAGGTTGTAGTAGAATTAACTGGTCCTTATAGATTTTAAACTTTGGAGATTTTCCTCTAGGTTTAGTTAAACAATTACAACAAGTAAAGGAGAGAAAGTTTTATTTCATAAAAGAGATTTGATGGGAAATTTTACTTTTAGCTGTGTACTAAGATAAAGCCATACGTAGGAATCAGAAGTACTGAATTTCATAATCTTGATTTGTATGTCTTTAAGACACATTGCTTAAGTTTTTTCTTTTTTTTTAGAATTGGAACAGGGGCATAAGATTGGGAAAAGGCAATGGATGGGTGGTTGTATTTGAGGTAGGCATGAACCAATTTTTCACTGAATACTTAATGTGTATTTAGGAACTGTATATATCTTGCTTCAATTGATCCTCCCAATACCCTGAGGAAAGAACTATAGATCAGAGAAATTGGGTTATTTACTTAAGGTCACATGGCTGGTGAGTGGAAAACCCCACATCTGTCTGATGTTACAGCTAGATTTTTCTTCTACATCTCAATGCCTCACATAAAGTCCCTGCAAGCACTGAACTTCTTTCACTTGAAGCTCTACTGTTCAGTTTCTTGACCCATCAAATTCCAGTATTTCCTTTTTCAGCTGTAAACTTCCAGGGTAAAATAATCCAACAGAAGAAGGATAAATTCCTACCTTCAGAAAATTTCTCCATTGCTGTATTAATGCGATCATTCACATGAAGTCACTTTACAAACACAGTTATTATTACATGAACACAGTTAGCCACTTTAGGACTTTTACCCAGAGTTTGATTTATTTCAATTCATACATGAACAGAAATCTGCATTCTTGTTTTTCATTTCTTGATTCCACATAAATTATGTAGCCATTTCTGGAGCAGTGAAAACTGTTCCAGAAAAGCTTTGGGACAGTCAACAGAAATCCACAGGCCTGATTTCAAAGTCCGTTATGGGAGATAACTATGTGTATCACATTTTCTTGCCTAGAGCCAAGCAGTCAGAATATGACATAGACAGAAATGAATGGCAGTTGTATACTGCTACTGGACAATAGTTTTCTAGTTTAAAGGGGGAAAGGGAGCTTAATGTAGGAAAGACAAAAATATCTATCTATCTATCTGTTAATAATCTTTTCTTTTTTTGGTTGAATATAGCATCCTTAGGGGGCTCTGGACAGAAGGCGCTTCTACAGATTCAAATCTAATTGTATTTACAATGAAAGGTGTGTGTGTGTGTGTGTGTGTGTGTGTGTGTGTGTTTTGATGTCTGCCATTCAGAAGAAGAAAATTCAACTAAAGTAAAAGGGGTACTTCTAGGAATTCTTGGACCCATCAGAACACAGATCATTTGATAGAATGCAAATGACTTAACTGTAATATAGGAAAGCTTCCCAGAGCAAATTACAATCCCATCACTGAGAATTAGCAATGAAAGTTGACAGGCTTTATAAACTTAGAGGTTTTGTTGGATTGGAAGGCAGCTACAGCTACATTTAGGGAATAAAATGCCCTTAGGTAAAAAGCTAGAAAGGCTTTCTATGCCTATGATTTATTTTTTATGCCATATGTGGCTCTGTAACCAAAATAGTTATGATGGAGAATTACATAACTTCCACCTATTTATACAAACATATCTATATCTACATATGTATATCTATATCTATCTCTGTATATGTATATGTGTGTAGATCTTTATATACATATATACATGTTTATATACATGTGTATATATATATATACACATATTATATATATATGTGTGTGTGTGTGTATGTATGTGTGTGTGTATGTGTGTGTATATATATATATATATATATATATATATATATATATCTTCCACCATGATATGTGTGCAATTTTTACATTCATAAAATATCAACATAACATACTTACATACATGCAACAATCATGTTTAGATTTCCTGAACTCCTGCAATGTGTCAAACTGACCTGAAGCCTCTTTCACACCCAAATTAAAGCATCTAGGAACAGGACCTGGATCTCTCCTATTTATATAATTTCTACAAATGACTTACCCAGCCAATTTCAAGACCACTTTTTTGTTGTTGTTGTAAACAATATTCCTGAACTAAAATAAAGGATATGAGCAAAATTATAATATGACATATTCTTGTCCCTAGGAAAATTATATTTATGAAAAAAAGAGCCTAAGCATATGTTATATTTAATAAGCCCTTTATAAGGATATTGGGACAATTTATATATGCATAAGCTCTTTTTTCACACAAATATGTAATTATGCAATTGCTAGATATATTTAAGAAATGTCTGCTCTGCACCTAGCACTTTGCTAGGCTCTATAAATAAAATAATTGTAAGGGATGTTTATAGTCAATTTGAAAAACATGATACAGACATAGTAATTAATTAGAAACTGATTTATTAAAGCAATATATAAAAATAGTTATTATAGTTAATATGTTGCAGGCAAGTGTCTAATTTTTGCACCAAGTACAGTTGTGAGATAACTTAATTGTTGGAAGTGATTTTTTGCCTAATGTACAGAGATCACAAAGTCTGATGTAATCCACTCCTTGGTTCTGGCAAGTCCAAATCCAATTTGGCATGTCTAATGTAAAATTCCAGATCAAGTAAATTCCCTGGAACTTGGGTTCTTTAATGATGAGATTTGGTCTAGAAAAGTAGTTCCCAACTATCTGGTAGGTAGCTGAGGTGCAGGAATTAGTTCCCAGGGGTCATGTGCAATTTCTGGAGTTCTTTTTGGTTGTCACAAATTGAGATATGAGAGTGTGCTTATGGTATCTAATGAGTAGAGGTCAAGCATGCTGCCAAACACCCTACAATGTAAAGAAGAGTTCAATTAATTATCTGGCCACTGTGTCAATGGCACTGAGGCTGAGAAAATAATGTAAATGAGTTTAACAATTTCTCATAACTTATGCCACTTTGTGGTTCTTAGATAATGTCTCCATCATAAGAGGGCACAGACATCACCTAGTGAGAGTCTAGAAAATGCCTAGACTCCAACATCCAAATATGTTAATATATCTTCTAATTAAGTTGTTCAGAATTTTAGTATGAACACTAAGAGATTATCTTTCATCTGAGTTCCTAGCGTCTCATAAATCAGACCCGCAAAAGCCCTGTGAGACTCATACAAGGTCTCATGGTTTATTAGAAGCAAGCTTGATCTACCTAGTTCTTGCTCCAAAGTCCCTCCTCTGGCCACTGTGCAGTTTGCCTACTGAGAGTAATGAAATCTTGACAAGAGAAACAAGGAGCAGTTGAAGAATGTGCATAGGACAAAAAGAAGATTGGTTAATCTGGAAGAGAAGATCTCCATTGGGGATACAAGAGACTGTGAATTTTTAAAGGTAAGATGAAACATTTCAGAGGACCTTGAGTTAAAAAATGAATACTGAATTCAATATATTAGGTTACTGTTTCTCAGCCCTGACAGCAGATAAGAATGTTCTGGGTTCTTTAAAAAAAGTATTAATGCGAGAGCCCTGCTTCAGAAATTCAGATCTAATTGGTCTGTGGTGAGGTCATGCATATATATGTTTTGAAAGTCCCTTCATATTTATAATATGTATACAGAAGCCCACAGGCATCTGCTATAAATCAGAAGCTGGGTAGCATCTTAAAGTGTTAAAGTGGATTCAACTGGTAAAAAAGTATAGCTTAATTAGAGCAGAAATTGGGAAAGAGGGGGGGATGGGCTATGAGGCTATCATAGACCTATGGAGATGGGTTAGAAATAGTACTAGAGTCAGAAGACTTACCTCAGCTCTGCTCATGTTGCTTTCACTAGCCTGCTGTATGTCAAAAGAAGTCATTTTACAAGTCAATCTGCTGTGTTTCTGCATTTCTGACTAAGAACTAATATTGTGCTTGAATATACTAGAGCAGTGTAAGGAGATTCAGAATAGATATTTTAAAAAATATTTTGGGAAGTAATATTTAAGATATGAAAATAGTGGCAGTGAAGCTGTAAAAACAGAGGCATCTTAGTCCTATTCACATTGACGAGATTGATGACCAACTAAAATCAGACAAGAGAGGAATGGAAGACACTTCTAAAGGCATAAGCCTGTGGAACTGGGTGATCCCTTAACAGAAACAGACATTTTGAACAAGGACTAATTCTTGAAGGAAAATAACAGTAGGTTGAGAATAGAGATTCTCACCTGGGTATAAATTTGGTAACGCCTAGAGATGATTTTGATTTTGGTTTTGCAAATCCTTTGATGCAGCTGAACATACTGTTGTGCACAAGACAGTGTCCCACAGGAAAGAATTACCTAGTACAATGTTAATAGTGCTGAGATCAAAAACCTGGTATAGAATTACAAGCGGAATTGGAAAGGGCCAAAGATGTCATGATCCTATAATTCAATTCTTTAATTTCACCAAGGAATAAAATAAAATTCAGAGATTGAATGACTTGGTTAGGGTCTCCAGAAGTGTAGACACCTTGGCAGAAGTAAAATCCAACTGTCCTGATTTCCAGTCAGCTAGAGGGGTTCCATATGGCCTCTGACCCAGCTTGCACCTGGCCTTGAGTCATTCAGTTGCTGCATTCATGCTGCATGAGACCCAGCTGGGAATTTGGTCTGAGGTCCAACTAGGAGGTGCATGGGGAAGTTTTCATCTTGAAGTAATCATAGCATATGTGTTATTTCTAAATAACTTAAATTTAGGAGAATGAAAATATAACACAAGATATAAATAAAGAAGAACTGGAGGATTCAGAGGGCTCTTGGAGAGAAGGTCAGAAATAGTTTAACTATTTTGACCCAATGATTTTTAAACTGAGTAAAAAGAATGGTAGATACTGTGAAATAGAGCTTAAAAGTAAGGTAGGAGGAGGCTTCAGGAAGCTGAAGACTTTTGAGGTGGAGGTCATGGTGACATTTGTAGGAACATTTCAGAACGGTTGGAGAAAGAAGAGAGATTTCAGAGAGAAAGGGAACAATGTGGTAATGAAGATGCCCGTGTAGTTTCAACTGTTCCCTCGTGAAAAGGAGACAATCATGACCCCTCGGACAAGGTCAAGTCAAGGACTTAAGGCAAGAGCTTCACCTGTGTTTTCTGAGAGTAAAGGGTACTTTGGCTGCCTTGGATGGACCTCGCGCAGACACACAAGCAAATGCAGGGCTGTGGCGATGTAGGGATGTGCGCACTAGATGGCAGTAGCGGGGTCCTTTCGGCTTGGTTCCCGGTCCTATAAGGCGCTGCTTGTTTAAGTACAGTCTCATTTAGTTGGAGCTGCAGGGAGTGAGGGAGAGGAGGATAGGAAAGAGGAGAGCGGGAGAGCTTGAGGGAGAAGGGGGCTCGCTGTGTTTACACCAGACACAGGCTTCGAGCGTCCATCCCGGACTCTGACTCGCGCTCTCCAAGTGGAGACCTAAGCTGTTCTGGGATCCGTCCGTCGTGTGGCAGGAGCCTCATCTGTCCTGGCTGCGGGAGCTGGGAGAGCCCAGAGGGAAACCGAGGGAAGCAAGCGGCGCGTTTTACTAGAGAGCGCGAGCAGAAGGGGTCGAGCGCCAAGCGTGTGAGGGAGCATCAAGCGCGGCGGAGACATGAGGACCTACTGGCTGCACAGCGTCTGGGTGCTGGGCTTCTTCCTGTCCCTCTTCTCATTGCAAGGTAAGGGGGGATTCCCTAACCCCTCGCGTCCCCTCCTCCGCGCCGCGGGCTCTGGAGTGGCAATAGGGTATGGGTTGCTCAGATTCTGGACAGAACCCGGCTTATTTACAAGTCCTGCGGTGCGCTCCCTGCCCTTCCTGCGCTGCGTCCAGGCTGAGTCCTGAGGCGTGCAGGACTGTGCGGACACACTTGCTGCAATATCCGTGTTGGCAGTGTTGATGTGGAGATCTTGAACCCGTGTGTGTGTGTGTGTGTGTGTGTGTGTGTGTGTGTGTGTGTGGTGTTGCCGGCGGCGGCGGGGGCTGGTGGGAGGCGGGTGGCAGAGGACCTGGGGTTGTTCCTCTGTAAACTCCGTGCGCTGCTGTGGTATTCGCTGTCCCCCCGTCCCTGGTACTGATACCACTGCATTCCTCCTCTTTCAGGAGGAAATTGGCATTAAGTTTAGGAGGAGGTTGGGTATTCCCTCGGCACCTGGTACTTGCATTTCTACGCAAAATAATCCGTACATATTCTTCTACCCTGAGAAGTGGAAGGGATGCTGGTGGAGGAGAGCGGGGCGGGGGCAGGGAGGGAGAGAGCGAGCCAGCAAGAGGGAGAGAATTTGAGAATCCACGGGTTAATAGCTGTGCTGGCTCAGAATGGTCAATGTGTTTCATGCTTGGAGGACTAAATAGCTAGTACTGGGTGTTTACTTTGAAGAGATTTTTAGGTCTCTGTGTTTGGGGGGAGACTGTGAAGTGAATTCACGAAGGTTAAAAATGAAAACACATACATACTGTTTGCATTTCACTTACAAGCTGGCATCCAGAGCTCTCATCTATGTTAAACATACCTACAATACATTAAGTCTTTCCAACATAAAGATACATTATCTTTTAATCTACCTATCTCATACTTCCCACCACAAGAGAAACCTTGCACAATTAGCCATAGAGAGTCTGTGCTATATGGCTCTACCATTGAGGTTCTACTACATCTTCATGTTAGGCATTCTGCCGTCATTAGGACCTGCACCCGCTCACATTTCTCCTGCTATTGAACATGCTAGTCTCTTCATTTGCACACGCAAGTGCATACACATACACAGTCCTTCTCATGAACACTCACCAGGAAATGACCAGACTGGCAGTCCTTCTCTTGATTTTCTTCTGACAGCTGGTTGCTAATGTTACATTTGTGGGTTTCATTTTTCATTGCTGGGGGATATTTTGTGTAGCTATAGAACCCTCTTGCCAAATGAAAAGAGAATAGACTTCTGGCTGTTTACTAGTTGAAGCGTTGCAAGTAAATAAATACTGTGTTGGAGTTACATTTTGAAAAACACTTATAGGAATCACTGGGACTCACCCATAGCACAATTACAAGTTACAGGTTCTAAAAACTTCCTCATCTCAGAACTCACTGACCCACTCCTTACTTATCTAAATTATAAGTTCATGTAATGCACAGTTCTACTAAGCATGCCTGCATAAAAATTAGAATCTGAAACTAGCTTTGGCATTTTACTTTTTTTTTTCTTCAACACTCTCAGGACTTTCTCTGTGATTTCAGATATTGCTGCAATTCAGTTTTTTTTTCATACTGAGACATTAGCATCATGACTGTACTATGCTAGCAGCAGAGGTTAATCCCTTTCCTTCCTCATCCATTTAACTCTAGGAACTTAGCTCTTCAGATAAAATGCTAAGAATGAAGTCACTAATACATGCTTCTCTTAAGTTTGAGTAAAACTGGAATATTCATTACATAGCCATGGGGTCACATAAGTGAAGGGCAGATCAGAGTGCTGAGCTGATGTTAGATGGCACTTCTAAAGGATGGGGAAAGTCTAATAGAGCACCAAATCAGATGATTATATTTCAGACTATCTTCCATTACAAAAGAAAAGACCTACAGTCTTCTTCAGTAAAACCAAAGTAAACTATAGTGACAATTCTTTGAAATAGAGTATCTGATATCATTTGGGCAAAATAATTTTCCTTCTAGGAATTGTTATTTCCAAAGAAGAGTTTTCAATGTGTACTACATAGAGTTCAGTAAATCATGAGATGTGGCCTCAGTTATCAAGCGTTGGGATCCCCTCATATGTGGCACAGACCAGATAGGAATAACTTTGAGAAACAGGGTAGGAGGATAAGACAGTGCAGCCAGATGGGGCTAAGAAATGTGGGATCACTACAAACAGTTGCAATACACACTCTTCTCTTATGCCATAGTCATGGAAAGTCTGGGACAGGCTGCCTGCTAACGTGCTCTCCTCCCCCTTGCATATAATGCATGTGCTGGAACACACACACACACACACACACACACACACATACACACTTCTCAGTGTCACAGTGTGTGGCCCTTTGGAATCAGCCCCATCTGCAGCACAATAACTTCTGCTGTTTCTCATGATTACCTTCATGGATTCACAGATGAATGCTGTTATTGATGTTCATTTTTTTATTAGATTCCACTTGTTCAAAAATGTTTAATGTATTTTGGGCTCTGTGCTGCTGAGGTGGAGGGATATTTATTGCATAATTTGAGCTGGCCCCATGAGACACACTAGGAACTCTAAGTCATTACTTTGTAGCCATGGGCAAGTATGACATGCATTGGTGACGTTTCTGTAATAATTATGCTCTGTTTCTTGGTGATGATGTAATCAACATAATCATTATTTTGAAATGGATTATCTAAGGTATGTTTACCAAGACATACTTAAATTTATAATTTTTCTTTTACTTTCTCCAAATAGTCTAGAAATCTTCGACATAATTTTTAATTCATCTGTGCAACATCCTTGTGATTATTAGTAACTACTTCTAACATTTAAGCAATGAAGATTTGGTGAGAAGATTAAATAGTGGCTCAGCCTGTTTTCATCCTTGATATCTTGGTAACTGTACTTTATATTAATGACAACCCTGTTGATGAAAGGTCTGAGGTTCCAAGAAGAATGTTTGCTAGACATTTATAATTGTAGTATTATCTTTGCACTTACCTATAACCTTGAGCAAGCAAAGAGAGAACAGTTCAATTGCGATTTATTTTTTCAAAATAGTAAAGGGAAACAAACACACAAAAAACAAAGACAACCTATTCAGGATTCTCCATTTTGTGTTCGTTTTATTTTGAGGCCCCTGTTCCATTGGCTCAGATCTGGCTGGGTCTCCTTGACATCTGGCACCTGTCCCTCCTTTCTCATGCTCCAGAGCCAGAGAGCGGTCACTGCTTTGCTCTGAGGTTGGCTCTATTCTCTCCCTTTGGCATCTGGGATGGCAGTAGCTGTGTGCCCTTTGGGGACTGCAGAGGAGATGAACTCCACTTGGCCAACCCCAACCCCATCTCTGGTTCATCTGGGCATGAAGGTCGCCTTGGCTTCTGTGTGCAACCAGATTTGGACTGCTTAGTGGCCAGGAGAAGAGTGTTCTTGTTCTGCATCCTAGACAGCAGGGCCAGCCCCCGAGGAGGAGCCCCACAGCAGCTGCTCAGTGAGGCAGCCTCAAAAAGGCCTAGGATGTAAGCTTTCTGTCCAACCACTGAGAGGCTTTCTATAAAGAACATCTTTCCAGAGCTATGCCTAACAGCTCACAGGAGCGCCCACTGACCCGCTTCCTAAACAGTCCCAATGCAAATGATTGAGTGAAACCCTTCAGAGGTTTCAAACAGCTTCCTCTGACAAGGGCTAGAAAATAAGACTTTTCAAGAAATATTGTTAAGAATGGAAGTTAGGCAAAATATCAAGTAATTAAGGAAAAATTTAGAAGTGTCTAATTTTCTCAAGTAACTTAAAAAGAGTTAAAGCACCATGCATAAAGTCTAATTTTATGCCAGGTATGAATGTTGATTGTTACTACCACATCAGTAACATAGACCTGCTTTGCACTGACCTCACTATTCTGAAGTCCCTCTGTTTAAGCTGTAGAGAAACAGAGTCCCCAACTTTTTGTCCTATGGCATTTGCATTCCAAGGAAATATTTGATAACACTTGCTTCAGAATAATAAAATTAACATTCTGAAAACTCTGGGCTTTTTACTTCGAGCATAGTCTTCTCTACAGATTTTATAGGTAGTTGAACAGAAGTTGTTACAAATTTTGGGGATGATTATTAATTATAGTACAAACCCCCATCTCAAAATACAACTAAACTAAAACATAAAGAATCTCTTTATTTTTATGGTTTTTGTGGGAATTATTTACAAGTGCTTTATTCATGTAGAAAGTCACAGTACAGTCTAGAAGTAAAACAATTGACCAAAATGCCTTAGGATTTCCTTTCTTTTTTCATTTGATAACTGTCAACCATAGAAGACTGTGATTCATTTTACACAATCCTGGTCAGCTCCTGAAGCCACCATGTCTTCTAGCACATAACAGGGTTGTACCATCAAAATCTTTTTCATTACCTTTGCCTACATAATACATTTTCTTTACTGTATACATTTTTCTTCTGCCTGGTATATTTAAAATAATAAATACTTTTCTTTATCATTATCCTTCTTCTATGAAAGGATTTCTTGTATTTGTATCTTTTTTTTTTTTTTTTTTTACAATTTGAAGGTATCTATGCTGGCAATATAGGCAATGCTAGTCTTGACACTAAATAGGAAAGATATTTAAGTGGAAAGGACACAGGAGTACGTCTTAGAAACCTAGATACTAGTTTTGAATTTATTAACAATTTCCTGATAAACAGATGATGATCTAGTATTTGCTTCTGCTGGAGAAGAGAAAGAGTTAAATTAAAAGGAATGATCTGGCTTCTCTCCATGAATTGAACAGAATTTGCCAGTGTTCACATCTATCTCTTTTTCCCTTCCTCCCTCCTTTCTTTCTGCCTTTCTCTGGACTTGGGTGAGAGCCACATTGAGCTCCCAGTGCTAATTTAATGCTGAAGGGAGATGCTGGTATTGATATAAGGTTGCATAACCTGTGTCTGCCTTCTCACTTTGCTCAAGGGCTGAAGCCAAAGAACATGCACGTGCACACACACACACACACACACACACACACAAAAGAAAACACATGTCCACTTTAATTCCATGCTAACTATTCTCTGGTTTCCTTTTTCATAAACTTACAATAATCTCACTTAATATTTCAGCTTGCAGTGCTGAGGAATTGCTGAAGAAAGGAAGAAATAGGGGATCTAGATTCCAATTAACTTTGCCACTGTGGCCGTGTAACTCTGTGTGAATCACTGTTGTTTAGTAAATGAGAGTGAGAATCTCCAAGATTAATGAATCTTGCTGAGGTGTCAGCAGACCGGAACTCTGCGACTCAAATAACATCCATTCCTTCCTTCTTCTCTGTTCCTCCTTTCTCATTTCAGTATGAAAAAAGGTCAGAAAAATCAGGAGTTACGCAAAGAAATATGCTGGCATTGTTGACACGTATAATTAGTGTTTGACTCCCATTGAATTATCAACAATATTAAGGAGTTCTTTTAGGAATCACTTATCGGGCCATTTGTGTAGCCATTTCAAGTGTAGGATTGAGCACGTTTAAACTATCAACACAAGATTGGTTGGGGGGGGGTTGTTTTTTTTCTCCTTCTTTTTATGTGGCTGCCCCAGAAGTGGTATCCTATTCCCAGGAGAGGAGATTTGTGATTCTATCTCCTAAGGAGAAAGCAACAAGCTGCTAGGAGGAAACCTAGATTAGCTGCCTGTGAATGAATTCTAGGGGGATTCTGGCTGGGCCAGTCTGGTCCAGGCAGGCAGCCATGACCAGGCCAGCTTTCCACTGCGTACCCTCTGTATGCCCAGGAATGGAGAGATACTGCCTAGTGATTTCTGCCTCATGTAGCAGAGATAAGACTAATCCCACTGACCTGACCAAAACCTCTGCTGGCATAGCAGATGCAGCTTTGAAACTGTTCCTAGTAACAACTATGGTTTTGTTACTGAAATTTTAATTTCCTATCTTTCCCATTAGGCAATAATGTGGTTTGTGCTAAGGAGGAAGAAGAGTGGGCATTCTGTGGGTTTAAAGTTATTTTTGTTTGTATGATATGAGCAATATGAAGAATGGGTAGTTATGTCACTTAATTTGGGTATAAAAAAACTACAGAGTATAGGAAAGTGGATGGATGTGCAAAAATAGCAAGTAGTATTTTTTCCTTTTCTTTCTTATTCCTGTCTTCCTTTCCCTTCATAAATATTTATTAAGACAGAAGCAAACACGCTCATAAACTTTATAGCAAGGGAGATGGACACTTAAGAGATAATAAATGAATTACCGTTGTAATAAAATATAATGAAGAAGAATTTAAGGTACCATAAGTATATATCTTAGGGAGACCTGGCTTGTCCTGAAGAGTTAAGAAAGTCTTTCCTTGAGGAACTGACCTGTTATGGGAGTTTGAATGATGAGCAGGAGTTAACTATGCACAGAGGACATGGAGAGATCTTTACCAGTACAGAGATGATTTGCCAACACTTGGAGGTATGAAGGAGGCCAGCACATTCCAGGAAGTTAAGGAGTAGAAGGAAAGCAAAGGCCAAAGAGGAAATGACAAAATGAGAGCTTGGAGGGGTGCCCTAAGCCTAACATTGTGGGGTCTGGAGGAGCTTTGCAAAGACAAGGAATTTCATCTAAGCAGGAGAACGAGGTAAGGCATGGATGAGTTGTAAGGTCACATGACCTGTGAATTTTTAGAAGAGGACTCTGGATGCTGTGTGAGAAAAATTTAAGAGTGATTTGGAAGAGGCCTATTCAGGGGCTTTGATTAGATAAGAGATCTTGGTACTTGAATTAAGGTTGTAGCATTGGTAAGAGAGAGACTGGATGCCTTGTAGAAAGATTCAGGGTCAGAATGCTCAGGACTTGGTTGAAGGAGAATCTCTGTCCTATTAGGTATGTAAATGATTGCAGGTTATACAGAGGATACAGCATGTAGTTTACAATTTAAAATAGCCATGTGTAGATATTACCTGTCACCTATCACGAACCTATTTCCAACCACTCTGTAAGGTCATGTGCTATTTTTTCCCACTCTACATCTGAGAAATGAGGTTTAAAGCAAGTATCTGGATCTGAAGCCCAAGCTTCTGTCTTCAAATTCACTGTACTCCCTACCCTAAGTTATAGTATAAATGAGAATGTGGGATAGAATTAAACAAAAAAATCACATTTGACTAACCACCTATGTGGCCTTGGGCAAGTTACTCTCTGATTCTGGAAATAATCTCTAAGGTGTCTTTGAGCTCAAAAAATTAGACAAGTCTATGATTTTATTCTGATTGGGGAGAAGTCTAGTCTTAATTAGCAAAGCAGTTGAATTAAATACTATTTTTAAAGAAATGCAGTTTTATTCCATTCAAGTACATACAATGAAAAGCTGACTCTTAATAATATAATTCCAGGGGAAGATCTTGTTAACCTAATTTTTTGGCCAGATCAAAAAGAAGCCAAACCTTTTTGTAATTGGTGGCAGCACCATTTATTTATAATAGAGTCACTAAAAGCATAATATCAGCTTCTTGTGGTATATAGTATACTTTATTTCTATAATATTCATACAACTTGGCATTTTAGCTTCATTCAGCATAATTTTCATGTGACATTATTCTTCACAAATAATTTTTTTAAATACCATTAAGTAAAATATGATTAAGTATCAAGCAGAATGATTTGGAAAATAAAAAGAAACCAGAGGATGGGACTATATGGTAGATATGGAATTAAACCTGGTGTTGAAAGATAGGAGGATTTATGGAGAGAAAAAAAAAGATGAGGGATATTTCCATTAGGGCAAATAATAGAAACAGAGAAAAGAGTGTTCATTATGTTCGAGTTGTAGTTCGGACTCTGGCCTGAGTGGAGTTAAGGGTTCATGTTGGGAAGTATTGCCAAAGAAGCCTGGAGACACGGGGTGAGCCTTGGATGCCAGGCTGAACCATTTGTACTTGATCCTGAAAGAAATAAAGGGCCATTGATTAGTCCAGGAAGGAAGTGACATAAAGGAAATGCTGCTTTTGGAAGACTAATTTGATGCTGAGATACCATTTGCATACATAATACAGAGTCAAATTCAAACCTTGCTTATGTTTAATAGAAATTTCAAATTACTCTTTTTTATTATTATTATTTTTGGATAAGATTGGCAGATACATAGGGAAAATATATAGCTTTTAAAGTCAGTAAGGGTCACAAAGTAAATGTGACCATGTCATGTTATCTTTTGAAGACACATGTGTGTTTGACCTGTAGGATGACTTTGACATATGGGATCTGTGTAAGATTTGGGCATGTGTGTTATTAATGCAATACATTATGAATGTGTCTCTGTGTGTGTGTGCAATATATAGTACATAGTGTCTGATGAGTAGGTAGAGTAAGGATAGCTTTTCCTAGATTGCTGGGTTTCCGATGTAGACCATCTGTTTAGTTCTGTTCTTGTATAATATATGGTGAGAAAATATTGTTAAATAAACCTTGGCAACACTAAAGGAACTTTGAAGTACTTCCCATTGCATTCAGAAGCAAAGCTCGCTTTTTTATATTCTTAGAATGAGTGAAGCTGCAGTTTTTTCCCTGGTCTGGTTTAAAGAATCATTTGTCTTTAAAATTGTGTCATTACAAATTAACAAGTCCATTATAGAAAAAGGAGAAAACACAGAAAAGCACAAGGAAGAATATGAAAAATTTATCAGATTCTCAATACCAGAGAAGTCCTTATTAGTTATTTTGTTGTATAAGTTTATATAGAATCCCTCTCACCCCTAGACATATATATTCATAAGTTACTAAATTAGTATTATGTTTAACGTATACCTTGTAATTTACTCCTCTCTTTTAATAACATAACATGAAAAAATTTTTCTCTATTATTAAATATTCACCTACAAGATCTCTGTTCATGGTAGTGTAGGGTCCCATACATAATTTATTCATCAGTGTCTTACTCTTGAAAATAATTTTCAGTGAGTGCTTTTATTTTAAAATAGAAGATATTACATGGTAACATCCACAGTTAATCTCTTCTTGCTTTGTGACCATTGTGTTTTTTGCAACCTTAGAAATTGACTAACAAGATAATCCATTGTTATTTCATCTTACAGAAACCATGTTGGTTTTCCTACTGTAGCTTATGTTAGGTTGCCTATTACAGTGATGTACCCTTAATAGACCCCACCGTCTCTTCACAAATACCTGTGAGCTTACAATCACTTATACTTCGTGAAATGCTTTGAGGTACATTAATTTATCTGGGCCCTAGAATACTCTGAAGTGGGGAAGGCAAGCTGAGTGTTGAGCTCCTGCCATGTCAAGATGGCATTATAAAACCTCTAGTACAGTGCCTGGTAATGTAGAGCTCTGAAAATAAGAGCCGTTTCTATTGTTTGACAGTCATGGTCATGTTCTTTCCTTGAATCCTTTTCTTTTTTTCTTTTTTTTTTTTAAGTGGGGGATAATTACACCCTTTTAGGGTGAGGAAACAAACTTCAAAATGTTTGGCAATTTAAGTGAGATAAAATGCTAATGGAATAAGTGGAATAGCAAGCCAGGATCTCCCTCCCTACCCCATGTTTGTTCCTCCCAATTTCTGCATCTAGCTGGGCTGAGCACTCTTTGTCTAATGCTTTTCACTGGGATTGGACTTCATTATGAAAGGGAGTTGCATCTGGCTCCTCTTTGATGACTGGTTGTGGGGAAATCTCTCTGGAAAATTTCACATTGTTTAGAATTGTGGCAGTTTAAAAGCACATCTGCATTGATCTACAGTCTCAAGGTCTCACCCTTGCTTTACTTTTAGAATTTGTGGATGGAAGCCATCCAGTGAGTGTGACTCATCTGCATTTGGTGCGTCAATTTGTTTTCAAAGATCACCTGTCTCTGGCATACTTTGATCTGACTGTCCCTTTAAGATATGAAACAGGTAATGTCCTTGAGAAGGGCTGGGGCAGAACAATCTATTTTTCCGGCTTTTGCCATTTTACTTTGTATCTGTGGCAGAAGGGTTGGCCAATTCTCAACCTGATCCCTCCCCTTTGCTACACTGAAGAAAACCTCTAGTAGGCTCTTTAGACTGTCTTGCATACCAGTCCTCAGTGTCTTTTTTTTAAAAAAAGTCTATGTATAATCTGTATATATTTTTATGTTTTCCATCTCTCTTTGAGTATTTCTTATATTTGCCAGTTGGCAATAAAAGACTTTTTCAAGATTAGTCTTTATTTTTCCTGGACCCACATTCCCTGAAGACTTTAAGGTGTTTCTAAAGAGCCTGAAGACTTTTTATGGATTATTTATATTTCTTTGCAGCTTTTCTTTACTAATGATGTCATTTTGTCACAGTTTCCTTTTCTAAAATTAAATATCAGTGTAATTGATTTCTTTGGATTTCCCTCTACCACCAGGATGTGGGGTTGGGTTTTGTTACACACAGCTTAGCCTCAGCTAATTTCTGCAGCTCCTTTATATAGACTCCTGCCCTTCTCAGCCCCTGCTTTCTTATTCATTCTGCAGCTGTCATCAGGAGCTGTTATACAGTCTTATCTATTATACTCATCTTTCTTACTTTTAAAAATCCTGAGCTTTATTTTTTCCTTTTAATTTATGTTAAAAAATCAAAAGGAATTTTGATTATTAATATATGCCTCCTTTCAGTTTTAATGAAAATTAGTTATTATCATAATAAGACAGAGTATTGCATCTACCAGTTGCTACATTTTCATTATTTAAATATAGGATTCCTAACCACAAGCATTCTGTAAAATTAATGTGTCCATATTTTTAATACTAGTATACTTTATCTCATGTCTTATTTCAAAAGCTATTATCATTCTCTGTTCATTAGTTCTTCTTCCTCAAATATTCACAGACACTTTTAGAATATATCTAATTCTCTTCATGCCCATTTTTGATACTTTTATTGTGGATAGAAATATCTCCTGTTCAGAGTAATTGTGGACCTCCAACTGGTCTCATACTATATGGTTTCCTACTTTTGGAAAGAGTGACCCTTAAGTTCCTTTCACTAACCCATGACTTGGTATGGTATTCAAGAAAAATGAAAAAACAAATTCCAACTTGGGCTCTGACTCACATGCTATTTAGGAAAGTCATTTAATGTCTCCTGTGTTTAATTTCCTCATATATAGTGACATGATTGGAGGAAATTATATCCAATCTTTGTCAAAGCTCCATATTTTAGGTATATTTGAAATATATACCCAAGTGTTTGCCTCTGTGTTTTAATAGTACTTGTAAATACAGAAAGGAAGGTAAATTTTAATTCATAATTCACAGTGGGATAATTTCAAAGAACCTACCAATTGGTAAGGAACATAAGAAAATTGATATAAAATGACATTTAAAACATATGAAATAGAGAAAAATACAGCTCCATCTCTAGTGATTTCTTTGAGTCGAATATCCTACAATATGAAAGGCTTTCCACAGAAGGATTGAGCAGGTGAGATATATGACTGTTCTAATGGAATCCATTGCCCCTTCATGGCTTTTTCAAGAAATAGTCATGATAACAGAATCTTCTCTGGTTCTAGCCCCACCTTTAGGATATCTCTAATCTCCCTCAAATCCCTCTCCTATAGCACAGGAAGTCCCTCAAGCAGATACAGCTAATATATTTGAAATTGATCATTATGACTCAAAGACAGTCTTATTCCTAAGTATTCTGTGGCTTAGTCTGGGCTCCATAAGGAATAGTTCAGTGACTGGTTTGTGAGCATGCACAAGGAAAAAGTTACAGAGCATGGTCTGTGTGGCTCTCTCTATTTATATAGTATGTGCATTCTGTGCCCTACCCAATGTACTACTGTTTAGAGTTCTTCTTTGCTCCTTGCTATTCATGTTGGATTCATTTGTCTTCCTATAATTGATAATTCTTATTGAAATAGGCCAAGAGCCTTTCACTGTCATTTGAACCATGCTTTGTGATTAGACCAAATGCTCTCTTAGTCTCTCAGGTCCTATGTTCAAGTTGTTTGGAGGAGTTTACTCCTCATTAAGCTATCTCCCCTCAAAAACTGCCAACAACTTCCAGGTACCCAAATGACTCAAGTATGAGTTTATGACATTGAGTTGAAGAACATTTTATTCCTCATCAAAATCATAACTCTTTTCCCCAACCATTCTGCACCCCAAATTCTCATCCTTGTAGGTAGGTTTTCATCTTGAATTTTCTCCTCTGTAGCTTTTTAGTTGCTCATGCAAATTGATCTCTCCAGAAAGTCTCATTACAAAGCACCAGGCTCCCTTCTAGGGCATGGTAATGTAGAGGGATATCTCAGAAATGATATCTAATACAAAACAAGAGCTTGGGAGCAGGCTTTTCATAGATGAAAGGACCTAGTATTGTTTTTCGATCACCTTTGATTTCTGTTTAGAAATTCACTCTTCATCCCCATATAAGAAATTTTAGGAATGGTCTCATCATATTGGCCTTCCAAAACCAGCAAGGAATTCTAATAGAACAATAGCAGTGTATCTAGAATGCAGTTGCTAGGAATAGAATAACAGATTATGGACAGATGCTTCATGGCATTAGAAAATCATGGAGGCTGAGTTCCAGTGGACTTGCAAGTCAGGCCTACAGCCTTTTTAAAGTAATGCTGATATGACCAATAAATATGTAAATGTTTAAACTTATGAACTCATTTAATCCTGTATCACTGTTATTGTTAGCATGTAACAGGTGAAGAAAGTGAAGAATGGAGAATTTTAATTGTTGCATAGATAAAAGGTGACTGAGCTGGGTTTTAATCCTGGCTAGTCTGGCTCTGAAGTCAGGATGTTTAACCATTAGGCTACACTGTGGTAGGGTGGGGAGCAGTATTCATATGGGTATAATTTTGTATATAATGATGCATTGCCTATCCCTCTTTTCAAGAATTCCCACATATGTAATTATTATCTGCTAATGAGGTTTCCAAACAGCCTTCAGCATTTCTGGTTTTTTATTCATGCCTAGGTGGCCTTTGTGTAGTTGGCCATTTCACCTGTGGTGATGATTCTGGTTTAAATGAACTCCAGTAGATGTGAAGCTGTTTGCAGAGATAGGTAACAGGGGATGACAATGACCACGATGATGGTGGTGGCCACTTTGCTGCTGCTAGTGCAATGTGTTTGTGTAGCTCCTGTGAGACAAGCCAGGCAGCATTTACTGAGCAAAAACTCTGGAGAGGTAGCTTTTTAATACAAGGGCTCAGCTTTTAATACCAGCTGCTGTAGCAGAGAGAATATTTGACATTGTGTGTGTGAGAGAGAAAAAAAACATATATATCTTTTGAGTAAATAGGGTCAGTCTTCCAGGCAGCAGTCAGCCCAGCAAATATTCTTTTCTCTGATAGAACCAAGGAATTGTCTAAAATTTTCCATCCATAGTAAGAAGGCAGATTCAGATGATATTGTGAACAAAGTATCCCTTTTTATTTGCTATATTACAGAATGCAGTAGCAAAATACACATTTCTTGGGTAATATTAAGTTCAGATTAGATTTAATGTATTATTTGGACTAGCATAAAATATTTTATAGGTGAGAAGAAATTAGTAAAGTTGGGAATTTGGGATAATAATGCTCAGATAATCTTATATGTAAAATAGGGCTAAAATCACCAACCTGACAGAATTATTTAGAATATTGAATAACATATTATTTAAAGCACTTCAGAGCATCATATGAATTCAGGAGCTCATTATCATTAAATATATGTATCATTTTTGTACAATATCCATTTAGTAGTATTTTTCTTTTCAGTTTACAGTTTGTGATCCTCTTACCTTGAGGGTATTGCTACAAGATTTTTTTCTCTGTTAATTCAGCTAAAAAGACTGACTGATGTGTAACCTTTACTTGCTTTCCCAAATAAAGATGTGCTTGGTTGTTTACAGCACTGTCAATGTTTATTCAACTCTGTTTCTTAGATTCCGTGTCTTACCAAGCCTTTGCCTTAAAAAGGCTTTCCTTCCCTAGATCCTTGTAAACAAGGCTTGCCTGTCTGTCAGTGTTTTTTCCCCAGCAATCCACTGAAGTTTGGCTTCAGTAGATCTTTGAAGGCTGACTTCATCCTCCTGTTCGCATGGGTCCCACTCGACCTCCTCATGCACTGCTGCATGGCAATCCTCCTGTCAGTTAGTCTCTGCATGGCCTGAGCAGTTTGTCTGGGAGCATCCCTTCTAGGCTGATACCATGACTTGCAGACAAAGTACCAACAAATTGGAGCAGTCACAAAGTAGTTGCATGTGGAGTAAGCAAGCTCAGTGACACCTGCAAGGTGAAGTTGCACCATGGGACAGAGATGTCTTTCCCTTTTGACTGAAGTTGATTTTCCATAACAACTTCTGATGGAATTCTGCTTGAGAATTGGCCGGCTGTTTCCCTCATGCCAGGCTGAGATTCTATTTATTCCTCTGTTAAATTTTTAACAGTTACGTTTTATTCTCCAGTCATCATCCTAGGATGGTAACCTACAGATTTTCCCCTTTCAACATCTCATCTCTTCTAGTCATCTTCAAATGAGGTTTTACCTTAACTTCCATTTCATATGGAAGACATGATTTACCTGTAAGCTAATTTTTTCTACTTCAAACAGACTGCACTCTTTCAGAACACGAGTATGGTTTTTGGCAATTTTGATAGCAAGAAGTACCCTATTATTAGCTATGCAGTTTCTATTAGATCCTGTTGTTTCCCTTTAAGTATTGCATTAGGTCTATCACCACACAAAGTAAAACTTTAACAGGGTGCTATTTGGGTATATCTGACCAGCTATGAAAATACACGATGAAATATTTTTAGAAGTAATCTAGAAAATCTAGATTCTCAAAGGGTAGGTTCTAGATCATCTGCAAATGCATCATCTGGGAATTGTTACAAAATCAATTAACCATACTCTATCCAAGACTTAGTAAAATCAGAGACTCTGGAAGATACACTCAGTAATCTGGCTCACTGGGTCTTTAAGGTGTTTCTAATAAACACTGACGTTTGAGAACCACTCTCCTATGGGACTGGGCAGAATGAAACCTCAACAAACACCTTGACTGGCAAGGGTAGTGTTAAATGAAGAATATCTTTGCTAGATTTTTATATATCCACAGAAAATGTGAAAGAAAGTCAATGGAATAGTATTCCTGTTTTTTTCACTTCATAGTTCATAAGTTGGACATTTTTTAGGTGATGTATTTTTTTCCATCATAGAAATCTGACATGAGAGTAACACTCATTGCTATAGCAAATAATCCTCAAATATGCAAGGAGTTGAAAAAATAGGAATACATATCTCATAGTCCCAGTGAAGTTCAGGTCCATAGGCAGTTTCTGATCCTCAGTCATTCAGGATCCAGGCTGCTGATAGTCCTGACAACCTTAGCACATGACATAAAACTGTGTCCTAGGCGTTGTGTCTGTCAAGAAGGATGTGCAAATAAAGACTGTTTTATGGTGAATCATGGAACCGCTATATGTCAGTGCTGATCACATCCCATTGGGTAGAAATAAATCATATGATCACATCTCAAAGTCATGAGCATTAGTAAATGCGGTCCTGTGTGTTTTAGGAAGAAGAGGAAACATTTTTTTGGTAAGTGGCAGTCTTTGTTACAGTAATAACTGTTTTCCACATAAGCCCTTTGATATTCTTATTAGAAAATTTTATTTGCAAGTTAGTGTTGTATAGGAAATCTGTGCTATATCAGAAATCTACAAAACTAGTTCTCATACTCTTACCACCCAAAATGGCCATATTTCACAAGTGAATTAGAGGTCAGGATGCTCTGTAGAAAGACTGGTGGCTGTCATAAGCAGGGCATGTGCCACTGAGTTGGTGGTTTACTCTATATACCTGTTAATTTGTAGCCCTTAAAACTGGTCCCTGATACCTACACAGTGAATTGAATCAATATGTGTATGGTACACCTTGAAACTTATTTCTTGTTATCAAGAATAAAATACTTAGAAATATCGAATTTTCCAAATGATAAAAATTGGAATAGGAGTTGGGAGACCCGTGGAGTTTTGTGCTCATCAAAAGGGTATCACCTCTGTTAGTAGGAAATCCTCTTTTAGTAAAATGGTGTGGAGTTAGACTAGGTGATTTTGATGTTCTCTGCCTGTGCTACAATGGTATAATACAGTGAGACTAATCGCATATTATGTGCTTAAAATTATTTGTCAATAAACATTTTACTGAGTGCTAAGTCCAAGACATTGTCCTAAGTGCTAGAAAAAACACTTGACAAAACCTTAAGGATTCATGGTCTATATATGAAGGATAAAATACATTAGTGGATAATTATTAAGTAATGCAACACCTAAATAATGCATTTAAAAAAACTTAGCAAAATGATATTAAAGAAGTTGATGATGTTCATTAATGAAAATCTTGGAGGTAATTATTTGTGTTTTCCTCCACCTTTCACATGTCTGTTTCTGATTAAAAGTGATTGGTACCTACAAGTGACTAGTATTTAGGAAGCAGAAATCATCCATTGTTCCTTTGCTCCAAACAATATTGTATTAAATAATTCTTGAACAAACTCTTCAATCCTTTTTTAAAAACTCTACTCTAAGCTAATTTAAAATAAAACTATTTCATTTGGGTTGATTTTTTAACTGACTATATGAAAAAAAAGAAAAATTGGAAGATACCCAGATAACTGGATTTATAGAGGTTCATATTGTGTCAGATTTTTCTGCTTTATATGGATGTTGATATGTTATCAGAAGAAATTTATAACTGCAATAGAAAACTGAATGACTATTGATTATTTTTTAGTTACCCAAACTAATTGACATATAAAGCTTTGTAAATCTTTTTAGATGAGAATGGGTATAAATTAAAAACTAATTAAAGCAGAGGCTTATACAGACACCATCTCCAATTCAATGGGTTATATATTTTTGTTGTGTATTAGAAAGATATCCTTTGGTCTCCTTACCCCAAACTGCCAGACAAATAAGTCCTAGACATAAAAATTATTTTGCCTGCTAATAGCCAGTTACATAAGCTGTCTTTTTTCAAAAGTAAATACAGTTATTTTAACAACTGTAAGATTTTAAAAATCAAATGATTAAAAGTGCCATGTGAAAGGAACAGGACTAATCAGCCCATTGTCTGTAACCTCTATCCTTACAGTTAACAAGCTTTTTATCTTTGAAGACACTAAACATCTGGATCCAAACACTGACACCTATTAGTTACAGTGGTTTCCTCTTACCTTTCTGAACAATCTGATAGATAAACCTCCCGGAATCCTACAAAATTGGGTCCTTAATTGACCAAATGAATGGCTGCCTCTCTTTTTCAATCTGAATTGAAGAGTGAGTTTACTCCTGTGAGGTGAGACAACTTACATTGGGAAAGAGTGTGGTAGCAGCTGATTGGTCACATCAGTATGACCCTATAAACTGTCCCCAATACATTCCTCAAACAGCTAGGACCTGATCCTTCTAAAACCCATATCCATTTATCTCACCTTCTCTTTTAAAAAGTCCCTGAAAGGATAAGAAGAAAAAAAAAAACCACTCTGAAGTTTGATGTGATAGGCTCCTTCTTCTCCAGCTTCTGTTTCCCCCACTCTTTTCTACACCCCTTGAATTCAGAATTCTGAGTAATGAAAATGCCCCAAGTCTGGCTCTATGACCTCAGTCTTGAAGTCCTTATAACCCCGTCTTGTTCCAATAGCAAGTTTATTCAGTCTTTAAGACTGACCTTAATAGTACAACTTAAACCATGTAGCTTCTGGGCTTAGCCAGTCCCTTCATTCATTAATTTAGCAAACACTCACTGGGCTGTTACTGTTCACTGGGATGTTGTTCACACTGGGTGTTCAGTAGTCGGCAAGGCTCTTATCTATTTTCTCTGGGCAGCTCACCATCAGACATAGAGAGAAACAACAAACAAGTAAGCCAATGAGTAAAACCATTTTTAGATAGACACAGATATGATGAAGAAAATCCAACAGCATAATGATGAGTGTTTTATTGAGCTTTGCATGTGGCTATTACTACCATCACCATGCTGAAGACTGGAATTCAGCTGTCCCTGGGCTGTTCCCACATCCACCCTGCTTCAGGTGTATTATATAGTGGGCACAATGAGTACATTTGAATGAATGAGTAAACAGATAATATCTAGTTATATATACCACAATTGCATCATCATATAAAAACTGACAGGATTTAAGAAGTGAATACTAAGGTCCCACAACCTCTGAGATTTTTAGAAGTAAGTATTCTAATATTCTAAGGTTTTATTCAATTATAATATTCAAATATATAAAACATGTCAGTATTGCTTTGACATTTATTATACAGAGTGCTAAGTCACAACTAAAGTTCACATGATCTTTAAAATACTTTTTCAAAAAGATGGAAGTGGAAAAGATATTTGAGGATTATAATTTCTGGGATGTCGCTTAGTGACTTCCCCAGATTCACTGGAAGAGCCTATACATTGTCTTTTAAAACTATTTTTGAAACATTTTGATGCTGTGTGACTGTATTTTTTTCAAGTCCTAAATGAACTAGAAATTATAATTCATATTCAATGGCAATATTGGAATTTAACATATTTGAAATTAAAACAATTTATATTCATTTGGAAAACCAAATTCAATTAAAATTAAATAACTTGTTAATGTTTTTATAAAATGCATCAAATCATATTCTTTCATTAAAATATTTTATACATTTTGAATACAAAGCCAACAACAGAAGGGAAGAGATAATAAAATAGCAGCAGAAATTAATTAACTGAAAACAGAAAAAGAATATAGAAAATCTTTGGATAAAAATCAACATAATAGTCAAATGTCTGGCAATTTCAGTAACATATAGGAATAAAATATGCAAAAATATGAATGATAAAGAGGCTATAACTACTGATGGGAAGATTTAAAACTAAAGTTTTACTTTGGGAAGCCCATTTTGATACATATAAGACTCCTAATAATTTGAATGGATTTTTTTTTTGGAAATTGAAATTATAAAAAATTAAAGTGTTTAAATATTGACAAAAACAGAAGACAAATGCCCAAAGAATTATTTCTTAAAAAGCCCTTGCCTACATTAGTTTATATAGAGATTATTTGCAAATGTTAAGGTAAACCTAATTGTCATACTAACTTTTAAAAAAAATCTAGAAAATAAGAGTATAGGAGAAATAATACCCCCACCAACTGTTATGAAGCTATATAAACACAATACTTAACTATAATACAAAAGTAGCAAAATACTGCATGATCTCACTTATGTGTGATATCTACAGGACTTAAAGAAGCTAATAATAGAAGAGTGGCTGCAATTGACTAGGGTGGGGGAAGCGATGGTTGTTGTACTCATCTTTTTCACTGCTGTGACTAGAAGACCTGACAAGAACTATTTAGAGGAGGAAAAATTTGAGAGCTCATGGTATCAGACATCTCAGTCCCTAAACAGCTGACTCCATTTTTTCAGGGCTGAAGGTGAGCCTGAACATCACGGCAGAAGGGTGTTGTGGAGGGAAGCAGCTCATATGATGTTCAGAAAACAAAGAGATACTCCACTAGACAGATACAGAATATATACCCAAAGACACCCCCCCCAATGACCCACCTTCTTTTCTCACACCTTACCTGCCTTCAGTTACCACCTAGTTAATACTATCAGGGGATTAATTCACTGATTGACTTAAGGCACTCATAACCATCCTTTCACCTCTGAATAATCTTGCATTGTCTTACACATGAGCTTTTGGGGGGTGCCTAATATCTAAAGCATAACAGTTGGTGAAATGTTGGACAAAGGACCCACAATTTTCAGTTAGATAAGAGGAATAAATGAAAGTGACATTCCAACCTAGTGACTATAGTTAATAATATTGTATTGTATTCTTGACAGTCACTAAAAATAAAATTTAGATGTTCCTACCACACAAAAAATGACACATATGTAAAGTAATTATATATGTGAATTAGCTCTATTGAGCCATTCACTATATATATATAAAATTCCAAATATCATGTACACAATACATATATGCAATTTGTATTTGTTAATATAAATAAAATAGCAAATAAAAGGACTGTGAAAATATAAAATTCCTAATTAAAACAATATTAAGTCAAACTCACGAGCATGAAAGTAGGATATAAACTATTAGAAAGAAGAATGTGTTCCAGGAATGTACCATTTTATACAGAGAATTTTCTTCTTAATTGGATATAGAGTAAGAACAATGTGTGCATCTCAATAAGTCATGAACACAAAGGTTAGGGCTACTGGAAAGAGAGAAAACCTTTTCCATTTCTATAAAAGATGAAGTCTATATGGAAATCCCAGGAGAGTCAACAATGACATGATAATTACCTTTTAGAAGAAATAATTTTAAAAAGATACCTGGCTGTTTATAAAGATTTAAAAATCAGTACTTTCAATTGTACCTGACAGAAAGGTGCCGCAGTGTGGCCTCAGCAAAATAACCAGGGCGTGACGAGCAACTTGTGTACATTGATACAGCAGGAGTAGGAGCCTTTTATTGTAGGACAGGAGTGGTATTTATACATTCCACACAGCTTATATTAATTAGCATAAAATAGATACAGCAGTCAACCAATAAGGAATCTCCACACTTAATGGCTCACTGGCGTTATTTCACAAACCACTCCCCCTGGCATTTTGCCAGGCGCCATCCAGACTTGTTTACAGACTCTAACATTTTCCAGGCACCATCCTGACTTGTTTACAGACTCTAACAGAAAGGTAGAGAGATGGATATTAATTATGGTTAATAACATATTTAACAACATATTTAATAACATTGAACTGTTCATTGAAAATGTTTGAAAAGGTAAATTTTATAGTATGTCCATTTGACCACAATAATAATAAATAAGGCATAAAGTATAAGAAAAAATAAATTATTGAACATTAACAGACTCTAAAGAGACTTATATATGTGAAAGCCATATCACATAAAAATCATCAGTCCCTGTTTTCTAGATGGAGATATTTCATTGTTGAATTAATGTTGTAAATATGTCATTTTTTTCCAACTTGATTTACAAGACTTCCATTTTAAGACAAATTCACAAATAATAATTATAGAACATTTCACAATTATTCTCAAATTAATTAAATAGAATATTGGGGATAATAAAGGACAATGATTGCTAAGTACATAGCACTTATGTCACAGACAATCTTCCTATTTTAATTATGTTAACTACACAAAAACTCCATAAAATTCTCAGGTTAATGCTATTGCTATTTGTAATTGAGGAAACAGCAGTCTATGATTTCATAGATTACATAACTACGAAAGTAATAAATGTTATTGCCTGTATTGAACACAGGCATTCTTGATTCTAAGGATCTTGTTCTTTACCACATTGAGTATTTTATTATTATTATTATTATTATCATCATCATCATCATCATCATCATCAGTTTGTAAGATGATATATTCAATGGTAAAGAACATTAGTAAAGAATATTGAATAGTCTATCTTACAAACTAATAATAATAATGGTGATGGTAACATTAGTAGCAAAAGTTGTATGTAACAATGTGGTCCCAGCATAAAAAACCATGAATAGTCCAATGAGAAAGAAATACAGCTTTGCCAGAAACAAATTCTGTGTTATTCATCTCATTGTCTAAAGTTTTCAGTTCTGCAAATATTTTAATGAAATTGATACATGTGCATTAACATAGATTAGAAATAATGATCTAGAGTCTACATATTATATTAACAATAATACTTTGATTATTACATCATTGTCCTTATTTTACATAATTATGTCATATTATGTAATTATGTTAATATTGTGTGCACATTTACGTTTTATAGGACAAAATGGGACACAAATGAATTATTTGATACAGATAACTTTATGAATCAGTAGGGAAAGGAAAGATTATTTAAGTTAAGCAAGACATATAAGAATTGTTGGGTCACTACTTTAGTTTCCTATTGGAATAAATTTCAAATATAATAGGAATTTAAACATTAGAAAATAAATTATGGGAAAATATTGTCTTAAATGACATGGAAATATTTCCAGAGTATCAAAAACTTTTCTAAAAGGTCACAATAAAAAATTCATTTATTATGATCATAAAAATGTTAAATGTCTCAGAATAAAAAATAATAAAATATTTGAACATTAAATGTATATGTTCAAGTCTCATTGTAAAAATATAAGGAAAGATGAATAGATAGCATAAAAAATATAAAGTGTAGCTGGACAATAGCAATCTTAAAATTTTAAGTTTTCCTATTAATAAAAATTTAAATTATCAAATCACTGAGGATTAAACTAAATATTTAATTTAGTGCTCACAGTTTAGTGTAGTTGCTCAAGGATGGACTTTAGAGTTGTCAATTTGTCTTCCCTCAATTTATTCACTGCCTAAACTTAGACAAATTTCTGAAATTTTCATCCCCTTGTCCTTCTAAGGAGGATAATATATAAAACCAAAGCTGCCACCTTCTCTGCTTCTAGGTCCTGCCTCACATACCACCTATAGACTACATCTAGCAGTACTTGGTTCTGATCCTGTATTTACAGTGAGGTGTAGAAAGACCATTGTGCCCATCACTTGGAGATATCACTCTGAGTTCTAGCCCTCTGTTTAGTAACTGATAATATGGATAGATCATGTCACTTTGTCAATTGAGTTAGATTGGACTGGATTGGATTGCATTAAATTAAGCCGATGATTTTCTAAGGTATTTCTGAAGATCCCAAGTGTTTATTGGTGGTGGCTTGGTGGCAGCCGTAAGAAGGTGGGACAGGGGCCAAGAAGAAATCCTAGAAAAGGAGTTGCAGGCCTGAACACTTGCCACTCACTTTGATCTGTCCATGACATTCCTATTAGGAATAGTTGCTGGTGGAAATAGGAGGGAATATATGAAAGTTGATTTCAAAAGCTGTCTTCTGTGATAAACTATTTTCAAAGTGTGGGCTTTAACCAAGACACTTAAATTGTAAAATGCTGTTTCATAAGAAGGTATTCCTCATATCTTACGTATGGAATTTCTCCAGCATTGCCTTGTGGATGAAGGAACGTAACATATCTTGGATGTATGTTCCTTTGAGCTTGCTTTATTTTTTCTTTCACATTTCGTACTTTAGCTAAACGACTAACCAAACAAGGAAAAAGCCTACCAAAATCAGTTGTTTCTGAAGGAATTAATCTGTGTTACTTTTTCAAGAAACAAGGAACTTATTCTCCTTGCTGTGTAGATATTCTCTGTTCCCCTTGTTATTGTTTGCTTCCTTTTTCTCCCACCAACTACCACCATCACTACCATATGCATACCAAAGTGGAACTATTTGTAGGTTTCCTTTTGTCCCTTGTTTAGATCCTGCGTTAAAGTTTAGGAATAAGAACTCTGATATTTTTGGAATTTCTGTGCTGAGAAATCATTACTGTTGGTCTCAGTTCTCTAAGCGATGATGATAAGTATGTGCAAGACTTGGGATGTGATCTAGTTGCTATAGAGTTAGAGTAGCATTACAAATTATGAAGTAAATTGTAAACCTTGCCAAACTGCATATTTTTAAATTAGTGACCCATAGTGCCCAGTTACATCCTTAAAATATGGGCAAACTATATTTGGTTTTCTAATATAACACTGGCAGACTGAAGCTGAATTCATGATTGTCTTCAATATGATGCCCCCACAAAGTTTCTCTGTTGCTAAATTTCCTACAGATCCGAGTGCCTTCAGGCTGACTGTCAGTCCAGATTATTGTGCAGGTTGTGGCCATGTTCCATGATCTCCTGCATATCTTAACAGTGTGATTGCTCCTGGAGCAGAATGATTGGCATACAGTAATCCCTCAATGACTACAACTAGGACCTCTGAACACATTTGCCATCTGTTGAACAGAGATAGTATTTCAGGACACCAGAATGCATTTAATAACTTCTTCAAGGTTCTTTCTTGATTTCCCAAGATGATCACTGAAAATATTGAATAAAATTGGTCCCTAGCTAGGGCTTTATCAATTCTGCAAGAATGAGCCATGTTTTCTTTAAAAATGGACATCATGTAGAAGTCTATAGTACTTATTTAGGATTTGATGAATCTGGTTTCAACAGAAAAATGAGGGTCTTCAGATATTTTTCTTACTTGTTTCTACCACTAAAATGAAAGAATTAATTTGTAATATCTGTAGTATTAAATGGGGTTGCATTATTTTTATAATATTTTGCTAAATTTTATAATACCCGCAATACATCTATGTCAGTTTTAGCAAAGACCATAGGAATTTACTGAGACTCAATTTCTTTGCTTTCTTTTTGAAAACATTAAATACTGAAGAAGAAAAAAAAATGTTGAAATTGCAGTAAGTACTAACTTTTTCTGATTGAAGAATCCCAAGAGATAGAGCAATTTCAACCAGTCTTTCTCACTCCAATCTCCACAATGACTTCTGCAAATTTGAGGTACTGGGCAATATTTTTGCCACAAAGCTGTCCAGTCTCCATAATATTAATCCAGTGGGAGGAGTACTTAAACATTGTTAGTGTCTCTCTTACATATCACCTGAATCTGAAGATTGTATAAATATGTCAATCTGTAGTGAACTGTGGATTTTGTGTTAAAATTCAGAATACAACATGACTGAAGATATGGTGCTTTGGTGGATTGCTATACACATTAACACTGAGTGAATGAATTATATTTTCTTGACATTTTTGAAAATTTTAAGCAGCTGCTTTTCAATTTTATTTAGCTTTAAGGATATACTTGTGTTGTAGGCAATTCAGACATAACTTCCTCGGGGTGGTACAGAAAGTTCCCGTGATCATTAAACAAAGAGCAAAGTAGGAAAATGGAATTAACATCTGCTCTAAAAGAGTGCTGTCAGGTGACTTGCTAGATTTTGGATGTAGGGGTCAACTTGACTATTTGGATTCATCAGGTATTTGTGTAAGTACACAATCATGAATACTAATGGTATTATTAAAATAAATAAATTAAATATTTTTATTGATTTTTTTTCAAAAACACATTAATTATCCTGTCTTCCAGTTCAATTACAATGTTTTCTTTATCATATCCAACACAAAACTATTTTGTTTTAAGTCAACCACAAGGCTTCTCTCCATGTTAGCAATGTGATAGCAATTCTATGTTTCATAGAGTAAATTTTTGAAGGAAAAATTTTCAGCATTTCCAAAGAAATAGATCAAGGTTCTAATTTTTTATTTTCCAACACATTAGGACAAAAAAGAATGTTATATAGTGACTTGTAGGAGGCTAAAGGAAATAGGAGCAAAGGGAGGATGGAAAATATTCTGTTTTTCATCCTAGCTACCCCATGTCACAGGTCATAGTTGATCAGATTTTCTATAAAGGTTCTTTCCAACCCAGAACCAGGTAAGAATGTATTTCTTTCTGCTTCAGTTAAACATATGATAAAAGCAGAAAAGAAGTGGGGGCTCTCAGATGAGACTCTGAGAGTTTATTCTCCACCTACATTTTCTGAATGAAGCCACCATTAGGAAGGAGATTCTTAGACAGGTTTTCAATCGACTGCACTTTCCTCCTGACTCTCCTATGTGGGTGAGAGATTGCACTAGGGGGAGATAACTGGCCTCAGGAAATAGAGGGCCTCTTTTCATGTAAACACTTCTTGTAAAGAAGCCTAGTGGTATTTGATTGGAGTCACCTCCTGCATACTTGTAGTTTATGAGACAAATTCTCCTCTGTGAGTTTTCTCCACTGAATTGCATTATGAGAATAGGAATTAGCCCTGCGTTCTCTCTCTCAACACTGAAGTGTCCCCACAATGGTAGTTACGAAAACAGCACTACTTAATATTTTCTTTGATCGAATATTCCAAGGGGAGCCCTGGGTGCATATTGCTTGCCTTTGTTATTTTCAAACCCTTAGGCAAGAAGCCATTTGCTTCAACATTTAGGCAAGACCATGCTAAATGTGGAATACAGAATAGAAATTCCAGTCTGTCAATTCAGATGGCATTCACCTAGAGAAAATATTGGAATACTTTAATCTATCTAAAGGCATTTAAGCAGGGTACATATACTCTAGTGACACTTTATATTCCTTTTTTCTCAGGAGAAATTTGGGGTCCATTAAATAGATCCTGAAGAGTGATCTGTATCTCTTTTAAAGGCAAATGCACTTAGGAAGGTGAAGGAATTGTACACGGAAGAGTGCAGGGCCTGGGAAGTATTGTCTTTCTGTATTTCCTGAGCAAGCTGGTCCAGCCCCTTTCTTCTCTTGGAACCTTGTCATCCTCTTGATTTGCACATGATTTTCCTTCTGCTTAGACAGCACTCACCTCCTCCTTTAATGACTTCTGGACATCTGTGGATGCCTTCCCTGACCCCATACCATTGAAATTGCATCATTCCCTTTTATAATCTTCCTTTCCTTGGAAACACGTTGGGATTTTGCATTCACTGATGTACCTGTTGACTTGACACCTATCATTTAAGTCAGATGGTCAGCATTATGAAGAGGGGGAACACTCCCCTTCCTCCTGAATACTGTTATCAATAGTACCTAACACTTGCTCCTGACTTTTTCGTAGTAATATAATATCCTTTAGAGCAAATAATGAACAATATTATTTATATTATTTATAACATATATATCTTTACTATCCTGAGTTGAAATTAATATGCCTACATACATAATGTAGGTGCCTACACATAATGAATGTACTTACACACATAATTTTTAAAAAACCACAATATTCCAGGTGCAGTGGCCCACACCTGTAATCCCAGTGGCTTGGGAGGCTGAAGCAGGAGGATGGTAAATTCAAAGCCAGCCTCAGCAAAATGAGGTGCTAAGCAACTCAGTGAGACTCTGTCTCTAAATAAAATACAAAATAGGGCTGGGGATGTGGCTCAGTGGTCGAGTACCCCTGAACTTAATCGCTAGTACCAAAACCAAACCAAAACAACAACAACAATAACAAAAACAATATAATGATAGCCTATAATAGATATAAGAATAAAAATCATGTGAAGCTTGACTTCATGAGAAGATGTGATAAATTGGGCAGTGTATGCATGTATTAATGGCATCTCTTGGATGTGGCTTCTGTACATGCAGAAATATATAGCATGTTCTTTGTTGGCTCAAGGGCTATGGCATAGTCATTGATGATGAGATTCTTCTAAAACAATGACCATGTATTGGTAAACTTCTGAACCGAACCATGTAAAATATTGCTTTGATGAATCTATTTTAACTCAAGAATTTAGTACCTATTGAAACTATATAAATCATCTTTATAACGTCAAATATAGAGAGAAGTTCTAAAATCAAAGAATTACAAACTAATCTTTCACCTATGTGAATATATAGCTGGATCTTTGAAAAGTCATGAAGAATTGGGACAGTTATTTACTCTTGAGGCCATCTTGAAATTACAGTATATCTACTTCTCCTGGATCCTGCCCCATGCATGCCAAGAGCTCCCTCAGTTCTTGTGACAACCCAAAACCACCGAATTCCAAAGTTCTCCATCATACCTTCCACAGCAACGTTGCTTTTGAGAATTTCTTTCCATGCATATCTTACATGATCCAAATTTATTCATTCTTGAAAAAAAATACAATCTCATACCCCTCTTACTGTGTCTCAGGTACGCTATATCCCCAACCTTTTTATTTTGTGACAGGGTCTCACTAAGTTGCTGGGGTTGGTCTCCAACTTGTGATCTTCTTCCCTCAGGCTCCTGAGTGGCTGGGTTTCCAGTCATGAGCAACTGTACTAACCTGTCTTTCCTTTTTGCATAGTTCTATCTCTCCACCCAGTATTTTAGCATGCTTATGGCAAATACTCAATATTTATTCATTTAACTTAACAAAAATCAATATAGAATTGTGCAGATGATGAGGACAGTTGTCTGAGTACTTTTCTGTTTCTGCTTTGCAGACCTACCCTTTTTTGTCTGCTTTGGGACATCCTCGTTTTTAATTCTTTTGGCCTATTACAGTAACACTGATGTAGAGGATGGCTATTACCCATTTTGTGTTTATCTGACCCAGTGGAATGATTTCCTTTCTAATCCCATTTTCATTAAGAATCCCATTTTCATTAAGAAGCTAGAGGATAGACCTTCATGAAGTATATCTGTGAAATGCTCAGAGCATCTCATGTTTTCTCTCATCTTGTCATTGTACATTTTTTACATTTGAACATTATTCTCTCCATTATAATGATTTTCATATCAGTGGATCCAGATTTTACCAGGGCTGTGAAAAGACTTGTGCAGGATAGCAATAACAAAGACTCATATAAGAAAGGGTTATCTTGATTATTTTTTCTGTATCTATATTAATTTCATGTCATAACTTATTATGATAGTGTATCAGTTGGCATTTGAAAGCACAGTTTTAAAAGGAATTGAAGTGGTTTCTGCTTGTGCCCACTCGCTGGGTGAGGAGTAAGAATGCCTGTGCTTTGTATTGACTTTAGGAACTGTGCTATCTCAAACCAACGGCTAACCTATTTCTTGCAAATTATCTTTCCCTTGTGAGGCTAAATTAATGCTTGTAAACAGTGCTGAGAATGAGCTATTTCAATAGAAGATGGTTCAGAAATGCAAAGTGTTATTGTTACAGTTTGTGCTTATATAGATACATCTTAACTTTCAGTGCTGGGCCATGATTGTTCAGGGATGGCTAAACCTCAGACTGAAAGTTTAGATAATGAGAGGAGGTATTTTCACAGTTTCTTGAATCTGAGAGCTTCAAAATATTCAGCCCCAATGCAAATACAAATTGGGTAACAAATATATATCCATATATGCTGTTGCCTGATTTGCAGTGGGAGTTATTGGCAGATGGTAGGGACAGAGCTGCTGGTTCCATTTTCTCTCTGGCTACCTGGTGAGCAGGCTGGAAAGACGAAAGAAAGTGTCCCAGATCTATAATGGCTTGAACATGCCAAATCAAAATGACAAGATAAATCCACTTAGATCAAGTTGATTTTGTAATTTAGGATGCTTTATATCCATGGAAATTGTGAAACTTGATTTCTTCTTCTCTAATCCTCTTATAGCACCTGCTGCTTTCATGGCTCTTCATTTATCATGGCACTTAATCATCTCTCCCTCGTGTTGTTACCTGTTTTATAGGCATATATCTTGTCTTTCTAATTAGATTACTAACTCCCATGAGATAATAATCTATTCTTAAAAAAAAAAAGAAATTCTTCCCACTATCCAGCTTATTTTTGATGCATGGTAAGTAATCCACATGTAATCATTACATAATATAGAGCAGTAAAATAAAGATGTTATGTCAAATAATATTATAGCTGGCTTTCCATATCAAATTCACTTAGTTATTTCCATTTGACTAAAACCTTCATATATATCATCCTTTTTCACGTATCATTCTGCAAAATATCAGATGAAAACATAAATTTCAAAGAATAATTGATATCCCACCTAGTCACTTCAGCTAATGCTAATGTTTCCATCTCGGTGCTCTTTATTCATTTGAGAGGGTGTTACATTTCAGGAGAAACGTGTTGTTTGAAGAAATTGTTTTTCACCACCTTGTTCTTCCACATCCGACTTTGAAACACTAAAGCTGTAAGACCTATTCTTTCATCAACAGAATGCCTTACAGAAAAAAAGGTTTTCATATATTGATATATGTATGCTCACATTCCCCCCTAAGGCACATAGTAAAAACAATAATGTACAAATCTAGGGCTGCAAGAAACCATTCTGTTAGTCTTTCTCCTTTTAATCTGACTGCATGTAAGCCATCCATCTTGGCTAATTATCTATTTAACTGCATGGACACACTGACTTGAAAATTCACATTACTCTGCTCTTACAGGCATCACTGTATTATGACCACCACATTGTGTACCACAGATCCACAATTTGTGAAGGGTGTTTCAAACAACACTCTTTGTGTAGGAGGCTAGTAGGTATTTCTAGGTGCACAACTTTTTATGATCAAAGATATTTGGAATGATTCTGGGCTTTGGGCTAAGCTAAATGTTAAATAGCTTCTTTAACTGTGAGGTGTTTCAGAGCTCATGATGTATTAATGTGTTATTGAAATCTTCATGAGGATCATCTCCTATACAGAGATTTCCCAAACTCATTTAACCACAAGAAAAATTTTCAAAGCATTCATGAGACTGATGTTTCTTAGAACATACTTGAAGAAATACTTTAATAAACTCATTGCTGATTATTCCTTTCCAGTTACATTTTGGTAAGTCTAGCCATATTAATAAATAAACAAAGTCTAACTCATAATTCTTATTTGCAAAGTAACCAGAAAATATGTAATTTTATTAAAAAAAACCCAGAAACTTCAACCTTAAATAATTCTAGGATTTGTCCTTTTGAAATGTTGAATGATTATTCCTCCATTTATTTATTTTGTTTTATTTTTTACAAATCCATGTTATAATTCATAAAAAACCAAATGAAAAGCTAACATTTGTTATAAGGTTGGTTCTAGATAGCAAAGAACTCACAACTTTCTGCTAATTTATTTATTAAAATTCATTTATTATAAATTTATTTATTATAATTTTTATTATAATTTATTTATTTACTTATTTCCTCATTTTTAAGTATAAGAGAGTGAACCTAATTTAATTCTCTGGACTAAGTCTTACAGAATCTCATGATCCTCCATGTTGAGCATCAGTTTTCGGTTTGAGATGAATTGGAGATTTCCCCCTTTCAACTCCTGAAATGTAGAATTTAGATTTAAAAAGTTCTTTATTGGCTTATTTTCCTGCTTCCCTTAAAAATAGAATTGCAAAATTGTAGTGCATTATTTTCTGAGATGCATCCCAAAATTGCCTTTTATACACCTCTCTCTCTTTCTGTATGTATATATATATAAATTAACTAACATGTATTGATTACCTATTGTGTGATCATCACATATACTAATCAAAAAGCACATAAGATCTTGTTGATTATGTTTGAATTATAGATGAGAAAATCTTAGCTAGTCCAACAGCTAAGAAACAAGAGAAGTGGGATGTTAATTGTAGGTTGGATTCCAAAGTTCAGCCTTTATCTCTTTTCATTATATTGTTTTCCAACCAAAAGCTATAAGCAGTCTTTTATAATCTACTTCCCTCATTGAAACCTTAAAAAAAAAAACTAAGTCCATTGGCTTTTAATTTCAAAAAATAACTTTACCATATTTACATTGTTAACATATGCATGGTTAGGGATGCACAGCTTCAAGTACCAAGATAATATAGAAGTTTAAATAAACAGGAGCTGTAGATTTTTAAGTCACACAAAAAGAAGCCTATTTTGGAGAATACTGGAGTTAGCCTATCCTTTGTTCTCCAAGTCCCCACGTCCCCCTTATTTTCAAGCTATTTGTCTTCAAGTTCACAAAAATGGCCACAGTGTTTTCAGGTATCATATCGGCTTTAAAAGCAGATGATTGTAGTGGCATAGGCAGGAGGTGGGGTGGGTGTGTCCCTTCTATCAGCAAAAGCCACAATCTTTTGAGAGTCTGTGACACAATCTATTTACTTCTCAGAGCCTCAAATATATCATATGTCCACCCAAGAAAGTTGGAAAGGAGAAGCTTATCTGGGCAGGGAAACGGCTCCTTCATAAAAACAAGTTTTTCTTAGGAGGAACAGGGAATAGATACTGTGTAGATACTTCTAGTGTATGCTCTGGTAGGCCACATGTTGCCTTATCAGCTTCAATCCACATTTCTAAGCTATTGATTGTTTGTGATGAATCAGCCTTCACCATTTCAAGGTGTGTGTAGATAGGTTATTTTTAAGTACAATAGGAAGGTGGGACTTTTGCACTAATATTCACTTTAAACAGAATTCTAGATACGGATAACATTTAAATTATGTTTTCTATTATAAGAGAGTGAAATGTCCTGGATATATTTTCAAAATGTTTCAACACTTTCTTTTAAAATAATGTGAGTAGTAGCATTTCTTATTTTGTTTTGGGTGGAATCTATTAGGTGGAACTTGAGGCTTAGCAGAAGGAAGATAATAAAATGAAAGTTAGCTTCAGAAGTTTTAGAAGACAAATTGACATGCATACAGTTTTCTTCCACACAATTAAAGTATCTGTAGTTGCACAAAATTTCAAATAATACAAAGAAGGATATATATTTGTGATTTATTTGAATAGTGAAAACCAAAGAACACTCAAAGTGAATTTCTATTAACATTTTACACATTTTTATACTGTTCTCATTTCTACATTACCTGTGTTTGCATAGTGAACATGACACAATGAAACAAAACAAGCACTGTAGACTTGAGAAACACATTTAACCTCTCTGGCACAGTTTCCTCATCAGTTTTGACATAAAAAAACTTCTCTCACTAGAAACCTGACTATATTAGTTTACCAGAGACTGTGTGGTTTAAATAACAGAAAATTATTTTCTCACAGCTCTAGAAGCCAGCAGTCCAATATCAAGGTACTAACAGGTTTGGCTTCTTCTGCAGCTGTTCTCTGTGGCTTATAGATGGCCACCTTCTCACTGGACCCTCAGTGAACTTTCCTCGTGCACAAACATCCTCAATGTTTCCTTCCCCTTAGGATTTCCTTTAAATTTTACAGATTCTACTCCAAAATACATTCACATTAGGAGTTAGGACATCAACTCATGAGTTTTGGAGAAGGGGACACAATTCCCTCTATGACAATAAGAGATTGTTTCCTAGAAACTGAGTTCATCCATTATCTTCATGTCTGTCTTTCAAAGTTAAAACACAGGATTTTATTATAATCTTAATACAAAGCTAGAATAGGTAAATCAGATTCATTTATAGGCATGCTGGTATTTAAAGTATTAATGGTTGTCAGTAAATTTCAGGTGATTTGGATTCACTTCCATTAAATTGGAAAAAGTACTGAATTAGCATGAATTATGAACTGGACAATAGTGTGGTCCAAAAGCATTTCTTAAACTGTCTGAGTTGGATTCAAGAAATTTTTTTTTTCTTGGAATGATATGAATTTAATGTCCCTTTTAAAACTTTGCAGCATCTGTGTCTACTCTCTGAAATAAGGACAGATGGGATCTCAGGCCCTTATTCTGTGCTTCAATCAAAATTCCTATAGCAGAAGTTGAAGTTACTTTTTGGCCGGACCAAAACATGTTTTTTTAACCCTGAAAGCTTGGTCACAGACTTCCTTCTCATCCTAAGCTTTTCTTTTCTTTTTTTTTTTTTTCCATAAATATCTGCATTGCCTTAGTCAAGATTCTTCCAATCTTTCTGCATAGGTTCTCTAGAAACTTTATGTTTTGAGGAGCTATGAATCTTTTAGTAGCACTATTTGTAAACCTGCATTTCCATGCTTGAATCTAGGTACTCTGTGAAACAGAACTTAGCCTGTGTTCCTTTATCCAGGGGTCCATGGACCATGACAGATTATATTCTCGACTTCTCTAGGCCCTGCCATCCATGGTTCCTCCCCTGGGTCTCTTCCAGGGTTGAAGAACTTTGGATCAAACTCAACTATTTTCTTTTCTTTATTTCTTTTTTTAAAAACTCAATTGAGAAGATAAATGCATATTTGGATAATTCCCCAAAATATAGTCTTATAAAAAACTAGCCTTATACTCTAGTTTATAAGACTATTCAATTCTATACCTTCTCTTCAATTCTACAACAGACATTTCTCCTGGGTTGCTTACTAAGAAATAATTAACTCCACCACACATAGTGGGACATGCCTCTAATCCCAGCAACTCAGGAGGCTGAGGCAAGAGGTCACAAGTTCTAGCCCGGCCTTACCAACTTAGTGAGGTCCTAAGAGACTTAGTTAAGATCCTGTCTTAAAATAAAAATAAAAAAAGCTAGATATATGGCTCAGTGGTTAAGTACCACTGGGTTCAATCCCCAGTACCACAGAGAAGAAAAACAAGAAATAGTAAAGTCCATTATTACACTCTTGACATTCTTAATTCCCATCATCTTTCCTGTTTGATCTCATAGTCGAAGGACTTCACTATGCTCTCTTCCTCATTGTACCAGTTGCAATCTGATGTTTCTAGTTTCCCTTCTCAGCTCATGATTTGAATATCTGAGCTATGAGTTCTGTAATAGTGCTGGTTCCCTTGCATCATGTCAGGTATTCATTTAAAGAACTTTTAAGGAAACATATTCTTTAAAAATGTACAATCTACTTTTACATACATTATATCACTTCATTACCTCTACAAAAGAGACAAGGCAGAGGCTATTTTCTTGGCTTTCAGTTTAGGAATCAGAATCTCAGCAAGGTCTAAGCATACCCTGGTGGTACACAGATAATACAGAACAAAGCACAAAACTTGGAATTCTGATTCCAAAGCCTTTTCTCTGAACTAGTGATTCTAACACCATATTTTTTTTTACAGATTTATTCACACAAATTGATGTCTCAAAATATAAAATATTAAAACAGAAATGCTTTTTGCAAATTGAGTCCAAAGGGCTCCAAGTCCTGTCTGTTCAGCTTCCTTATTTCTGCTCAAGTTCACTTGTCCCTGAGCTACTTTAGAGTTTCATGGAAGAAACATGTTTTGGGTAATTTTGAATCCAAACCTTCAGTAACTTTAGTGACCCAAAGAAACATATATGTATATCAATACACAGTGATTAAACAAAGTTTATTTTAACAGGGAAAAGAAAAACATAATCTAGAGATAAATGAGAGTGCATCTGAATAGAGAAGTCAAAGCAGTTTGGTTTCTTAGGGATTGGCCCTGGAACCTGTCTTATTTAACATTTTCATAAATGATTTGGAAGAGGGAATACATGTGAATTATCCAAGTTTGCAGATGACACTAAGCTCTTCCAGGTAGTGAAATGCCAAGCAGATGGAGATAAACTACAGGGAGAACTTGCCAGCTTGTGTGAGTGGGCAGAAAAGTGGTAGATGATATTCAGTGTGGGCAATGAAAGGTAATTCACTTAGGAAAAAATAATAAAAGCTATGCTTATAGAAAAATAAATTGAGTTACCCCTTAGTCCAATAAAAGATAGACATTTTTATGGACCATTCTTTGATATACTTCTTGAGTGTATTGACAAATCAAGAAGGGAATTAATAAGAAGCTCACATGAACATTAATCTTGAATTAAATGCTGTATCATAACATGGGATATTTAGTCCATTTGTCAAATAATGCTAAGTGAGTGCCTCAAGTCAGGCTGCCTTCTGGATGTTGAGGTCTCTTTGGTGGTTGCATCTCAAAAGAAAAAGAAATCAATAAAATATTTAAAGTTTGCTAATGTATATAGTACAAATTAAGTAGTAACTATCAAAGTTTGAAAGAAAAAATATTTATAAAAATTGTACATTCAAGGTTGTTTTCCATTTTAATATTGCAATTACCTATGAGGTAGAATTGCAAGAATTTTTCTTTTTTATCATTTTTGGTACTGGGGATTGAATCCATGGGTACTTTAACATTGAGTTACATATATCTGCAGCACTTTTTAATTTTTATTTTGAGATAGGGTCTAGTTAAGTTGCTAGGGTATTGATACATTGATGAGACTGGCCTTGAATTTTGAATCTGCCTGCTTTAGCCTCCCAGGCTGCTGAGATTACAGGTGTGTGCCATGTGTCCAAAATAAGTTTTTTTTTTTTTCTAATAGTTTTATGGATGAGAAATTGCAGGAAAGGATGATTTCAATGACTCTTCTAAATTTATAAGAGTGGAATATGAAGAGTCAAGCATGGATTCTCAGACTATGAGTTTGATCCCTTTCCCCAGAATCTCAGAGGTTTACTTATCAAGAGGTAAGCAGAAAGAACTTGTTAAGTCCAAAAGGAGAATGAAAGAACTATAAATAGGTCCTAAGGAATAGATAATGAATAGTTATCTAAACTATGGTTGAAATCAATGCTAATGAAGATGTTCATAACCCTGCAGTATTTCCAGAATTTCTTTTAATATCTATCTTTTTCTTTCTCTCTTAAATAGTATGTGGCTTTGAAGAATCATGACTAGGTTCTAGGCAGGTAATGGCAAAAGAAAAAACAATTAACATACAGCTTAGGGTAAACAATAAAGGAGAAACACATGCCTAATTCCTGCATGAATGTTGCACAGTGGAACTGTTGAAGCTGTGCATTTGGGTCATAAATAAGAAAAGGGTCTACAAATCAGAAGGAAATCTCAGTAGATAAGGTTGACAATTGTTAAAGGAGTAGAGTTCAAGGAGAACCTTGGAGGTAAAACAGTCAGTGATCCAAAGAGGCAAAGGCTGATGAGACTGGGGAAACAAATAAAGGCAAAAAACCAAATAAAAACAACAACAACAACAACAAAGAGCAATGACAGAGAATATGGGATAAAATTTTAAAAGGCTGTGATAAAATCAGTCCCAGTTATATTACTGCTACATTATTCTGGATATCCAAGTCATAAAGCTAGGAATCCACCCTGGATTAACTTATTACTACAATAGCATAAATTTTTTACTCAGGATTTCTTCTTTTTAAGAGTAAATGAATAATTATAAAAATGTTCTTGTGTTTTTCACACATTCAGAAGTTTGCTCCGCTTGAGCTTGTTTCCATTATAACTACTTGTGGAACCTCCTGTCCCCATGTTCATTCCTGCCTGTGGCCTCTGCTCTGGGAATTCCTTGAATATGGAATACACTCCTCCATCAGTGCTAATTCACCACACGCTCTACAGCCAACTATCCCTTATGATCAAACCCAATCAACATGATCTGCTTTTTATTCCTTTATTCATTCATCCATCTTACAAATATTTAGTAAATAACTAATACATTAAGGGAATTCATTTATTCACTCTCAGCTATAGTACCTTTAGTTCAAAAACTTTAACATTAAGTATTTTTTTGTGCATTGATCTCACCATGGCAAGATTATGGAATGTGTGTAAATTAGTGGAGGGAGGGGACCATGCTTTTAAATTTTTTAACCTGTCTTGTCCTTAGGGCTGAATTATAGTAAACCCTATCTTTATTGATTTCCTCACAGATTAAAATTTCTTTCAAAAGAAATTATATGTATGTATATAGATATAAATAGGTATAGATATGCATACATACATATATATATACCATGTTATATATATGTATATGAATATGTTTAAATATCCATGTATATACACACATTCATATATCAGCTATTTTGAAGTTGAGAATAATTATGCATTTTGTTTTTCTAAAGCATTACCTTTTATTTGCAAATGGGATTTCTTAAATTCAAAGAACAATCATAAAAGACTTCAAGCATAGCCTAATGGTATTTTTTTTTCTGTTCTAGAAGAGTTTTATATCTATTACACTACTATTCAAATTTTTCCACTTAGAACTATCATTTAATTTTAGCTATTTTTATTACTTTACCATGCAAAGCTTCCTTCTTAAATAGTCACTTTGACATCTTGTTCATCTTTCATATTCAGAGCTTCTTTTTTGTCATTTATGAATAAACTTGGACTTTTTCCTAGAAAACTCCTGTTGTCACAAGTGGGTGTCATAGCACCTGGTGTTGGTCATTTAAAATGTAAAACCAAGAAACTTGTATTACTGTCAGTACTCTTTTACCCAAGACCATTACATAATTGTAGATGATAAACAACAACAGACAGACAGACAGTGGGAGTGCAGTATAAGGATTCATAAATAAAGGAGCATTTGGGAAGATCTGTGAACAAAAGAAGAGTAGAAAACAGAAGGGATGATGTGAGTACCACATCTTGGACCACGAACAAACAAACAAACAAACAAAAAACCCCTCAGCACTCCCTAGAATGCATTTCAATAATGTAGGCATTTGGAAAAGGGTTGGTAATCTGAAACATGAACAGGAATTATGGCGGGAAAATTTAAATCACATTCTCAGAGGAGAGAGCTCAGTGTTAGCACATTTCCTGTCCCCACCCTGAGGTGGCCAAGCTTTTAATACATTCAGCTCTGCATTTCCCACAGTGCTTAGCATATAGTGGCCATTAAATAGAAATTATTGAATGAAACTAGGTTAACCTTCATGGATTAGTTTAATGGAATGCCTAGATTTTATCTTAGCAGAAATCCAAGCTATGTGGAAAGAACTATAAGCATTAAGGAGAAGTTAGACTGGGTGACACAGTAAGATTGGACAAGAGAAAAGCTCTGGTCAGAGCTTTGGAACTGTGGACAAAGAATGGTAGTGGAAAGAATTTGTTGGAGGTCTTCTACTTGAATTTTTATCACTTGATAATTTTATTCAAGGCTATTACTCATTCTCTATGTCTTTGGTAGACAAGCTCAGTAATTCTCTTTCTAGAATGCGATAACGTTCTGATTTCCCTTTGCCCTCAAATTTTACTTTCAAAAATCCATTCAATTATCCCCCCTACTTTATTCCATTGTACTGTGCTCAATAATTCTAGCAGGGGACTCCTAATTTGTAAATGTTCAGTTGTTCCAAGTGTTTTCTTATCAGCCTTTCATCAATAGCTATTTTAGCAGTGTCTTCATTACTTCCTAATTGTCTGCAGTTCTTTGGTGTTCTGAAAAAAAAAAAGCAGTATTTTAGTTATTGTTGAGTAGTCATTGATTTCATGCCTGCCCCATTTATTTAGAGTCTATTTCCTCTTACTATGTTTTTGATTCAAAAATTTTATATATACTTAGCTAGTTTTCTTATTATTTTTAATCTCTTTGGCTAGTATGAATGCTTCTATTTTTTGGTGACCATTATCTGCTTTCAGCTGTGGGAAACTGATTCATACTCTTCTATAATAAAGTATTGTCTCTCATTAAGTGCTAAATAATAATACATAATGATGGTAGTACAAGAAAATAGAAGATAGTTTCCTGCCCTTGCACTGATTGCAATCTAAAAGAGGAAAGAGAAGACAGACTCACATGACTAAAACATGCCCACCATCAATTAATTACTACTATCTGGAGAACCCTCAGTGTTCAATGGTCTGGTGAAGAGGGGTTGGCAGCTATGTACGTTGAGTGATTTTAATGACAACAGGGAAGTAGGTTTACTTGGGAATGTCCTCATGGAACAAGTGGATCTTAAAGAAAGCAAGTGAGAGAGAAAAAGACAAGGGATTGATGGGACAACCTTTACATATATCACAATGTCTAAGCACTTGAATCTGGAGTTACTATCTGGACTCATGATGTTGGGTAGTGAGAAAGAAGGAAGGGGGAGGGTTAAGCCCAGACTCGGTACATTGTTTTCTTTGGTTATTCAAAGAAACCAAAGGAATATTTTTCAAATATTTTAATCACAAACAAATGCTTTATCAGATGATGAGATTTTTGTGCACTAAGGCCATTCTTTAGGATTGAAAGTGAAAACTATTTGAATATTTTTCCTATGTACCATCTTACATTTTAACTACATGGATTTGGAGTGCAATATATATACACAAAACACACATACAGATATATACACATATGTATATATATATACACATGTATGTGTATACACACACACACACACACACACACACACACACACACACACATATAGTACTCTCTGTATATATATCTTACCTAAAATGGAGATGGCAGATATTAGATGATTGTTTAATGTTGATATCATATGTTACATCAAGTCTAAAACCCCATTGAATTTTCTAAAATATATGGAACATAGCTTCATCATGCCTATCCAAGTCTGTATTTTATTTTCTTTAGAAATGAACCTCACTTTAGTCACCAGTTGCTGAACATATATTTATCGCTACAATTATATATATTTTTCTTTTGCTGTTTCTCTTTCCTTTGAAATCTTCTGCATTCTTTAGGACTAAGTCTAAGCCTTTTATTCTTCAGTAGCCTTTAATATTCTAACTTGTCCCTTAAAATTATTTGTGAGTTTTATTGCCATATAGTTAAATACATAGTATTTGCTTTGGACTTGAATCACCAGTTATGTAATAGATTTTTTAAAAAATTTAAGTACCAGGAACTGAACTCAGGAGTGCTTAACCACTGAACCACATTCCAATTCCTTTTTATGTTTTATGTTTTTAAGTAGGGTCTCGCTAAGTTGCTGAGGCTGGCTCAATCCTCCTGCCTTAGCCTCCTGAGCTGCCCGGGTTTACAGATGTGTGCCACTGCTCCTGGCACGTTTTGAACTATTTAAAGGCAAATACCATGGTTTCTTTTGTATCCCATAGTGACAAGCTTGGGCCAAAAAATACATTTCTAATAGAAAATTTATGGGTTGAACAGTTGAAAAGTAAAAAACAAACAAACAAAAAAATCCTTCATCTTGAAGAGGAATACACAATCAGGGCAGAGACATGCACTTTTCATTGCCTTTATGGACCCTGTATATAAAGATTTTACTTTCTAGCTGAACACTAAACCAAAGCCACTGTATTTCCATGGAGCGTGGACAATCAACTGTGTCTTAGTAAACATAAAATGCTACTCCCTTCTAAAATCCTCTCCCTCAATGTGGTTCTGTTCTCTCTCCTGAAGGCTTATAGCATTGCCTTTTATTGATTTCTGCCTGTAATAACCCAATGCTGTTTTCTTGGTATTAAATAATAGCAATGACAGCAACAGATAACAAAGTGATCCATTCCTTTTAATGTCAGAATACTCTGAGGGAATTCAGTCATTTGTCTGATGGCTTACTGGTAGAGTGACCATATAATTTATCGTTCAAGCTGGGACACTTCTGAGAATGAAAGTGAATTTTATTAGTAATTACACTAGGACCCCGGAAATAAACTGGGGCTGTTCACAACAAACTCAAACATATGGTTATCCTATATTAGAATTCCATGATTTGATTTTGGAATACCAAGAAAGATGAATAGGATGAGGAGGGCTCCTTGTGGCTACTTAGTTTCTCCTCCTTCTCATTTTATAATCCATTCTTTAGTGGCCTCATGGTTGTCATTAGGAATTCTGTATATTAAGAATTCCACTCAGTGGAATGGGAGCACAAACATTTATTCCATTTATCTAGCCTATAAAATTCATGCTTTTATATAGTATATGTAAGACTACATGCTTCTTTCCATTATAAACTTTTACTTAACCACTTTTTATGAAATATTCCAATGTTGTCATTCTCTTTATTCTTATTTCAGGGCTTCAACATTTGTTTTTTTGTACATATCTGGTATTTAGTCCCAGGACACATTACTGTCAGGGCTTACAGAGCCAATGGTTCAATGTTAGTATTAATAGAGCTATACATATATCCAAAATTATTATAATGATTATTGTTCAAAAAGTGTTTATACCAGAAAAATTTTGCTGACTCAAATTTTTCTTTTTCCTTTTTTAGTCATTGCACCTTTGGGGGAGTCATGTTTAGACGCCTATCTTGAACCAAGTAGAGCCTTGACATAAACAGAAGGCACGATTTTTGTGAGCATTTAGGTTTAACACCTGATAATAACAGTGATTCAAATCTGCCCCCTTCAATATTATAAGAATTATAGTAAATGCCAGAATTTTCTTTAATAGTAGTTTAAATCTGTTCTTTGGCTATTACATGAATTACAGAAAAACCAAGGGAGCCTTGAATTTATACAAATAAAAAGCATTATTTGAAAAGTTCCCAGAAATAGCAAATATTCTCCATTGAGATGAAATTATAATGGGGCTATTGTTTTACAAAAATAATGTTTTAATAGTGTGTAAAGGAAGTGTTTTAATTTGAAGTCATATCCATATTGGGTATACAAAGGCATCATGAAGTCATGCATTAAAAGAGAAACAATGTCTGAAGGTGTCAAGAGCATGTGGACTCATAGCTGCACAGGGATATTAGATACTTTTTATTTCAGTGGCTTATCACATAATACAGAATATTGTATGTAGTGTACAGAGAAGACTCAATTAGTATTTGCTTGTGGGCTCAGATGTCCTTTTCCTCCAGGAAAGACTTCTTTTTTCTCTAATGTAAGAGGTCCCTGGACCTCTAGCTTGTCACTCAACCTGGGTATCCTATCACTTCCCTCCCACTCTGTGAGGTGCCTTGCCAGTACCCTCTGATCTGCCCCCTTTCTACCACTGTGTCACTCTCTATCCAGCCTCATCTGTTTTCTTTCAATTAATACATAACACTGACTCATACCGTTTTCATGAAGAATCCACTCATTTTCACAAACTCATCATTGTCTTTACCTAGTTTGCTTAATTAAGTAATTTATTGACATAAACAGGATCTTTAGCCCAGAAGAAGCTATAACAGATGGCACTAAAACCAAAATAATCATTAACCTGTCCCATGGAAGGTGTGAAACACCATATTTAGAAATAAGTGTAGCTATAAGATATTTTTTATGAATGACTAGGAAATACATTCTTCAGTTGGGGAGGATGAATAGTGGGACAAAAAGGAGCAGCCATACCTTTATAGTGTGAGTGAAGCACTATGAGTTCTGAAGATGTTATATGTGCTTAATTTAATATTTTACAAATAACATTATAATATCACAGATAGAGAACACACATTTACAATATGATGGATATTATTTTAACATATTATTCCAAAGATTATTTAATATTGATTTTAAATTAATTTATACCATTTAACATTACAATATAAACTATTTTGGCAAAAGTATACAAATCCAGGTGTAAATTGACTTTTGACCACCTGGGATAGTATTTCCCTCAGGGTGGTAGTGAACACTTTTCATCATTTAATTTTGTTTCTTATTTTTATTTGTAACACAAATTATTTGAAGATGTTATAAAAGGTGTCTAATATTTGGATAAATAAACATAATAAATTAAGAAAAGTATCAACTCCAGGTCAACTCTTATTGTGACAAATACTGTGTTACTACAAATTATTTTATTTTGATTTTGTCATTTTGCACCAGAGTTAAACTGTTACTGTAACATTCTCTTTATTAGGTGTTACATATACCGAATATGTTATTTTCTCCCTCCCTGCAAAAACAAACAAACAAACATTCCTCCAGAAAAGAATTGCTAAGCATCTCTCTAAAGAGAGGAAAGCATTTCAAGTCTTATTTTGGAGTTGATTTTTGTATAGGGTGAGAGATACGGGTCAAGTTTCAGTCTTCTACATATCAATACACAATTCTCCCAGCACCTTTTATTGAGGAGTCTTTATGGAGAATTAGTTGACTACGGATATTTGAGTTTATTTCTGGAATCTGTACTCTGTACCATTGGCCTGTGTGCTGGTTTTTATGCCAGTATTATGCTATTTAGGTCACGGTAGCCCTATAGTATGTCTTGGGATCCAATATTGTGATCCAGCATTGTTCTTTTTGCTGAATATTGCTTTAGCTATTTGGGATCTTTTATTCCTTCGTATGAATTTTAGAATTGTTGTTTTCTAGTTACATGAAGAATGTTATTGGTATTTGGATGGAAATTGTGCTGAAACTATAAATCCTTTGGGGGGTAGTGTGGACATGTTAACAATAATAACTCCTCCAATTTATGAACATGAGAAATCTTTCCATTTCTGGCATCCTCTTAAGTTTCTTTCATCAAAGTTTTGTAATTTTTTTTTGTAGAGGTCTTCAACCTCCTTGGATATGTTTTCTCATAGGTATATTTGTAACCATTGTGAATTAATAGCTATCTATGTCTTTTATTATATTGAATTATATCCCATCTATATCTAATTGGTTATATTCTTTATTGTATTTCTTCTTTGTTATATTGAGTTATATTCCTTCCAGACATAATTGGTTCAGAGTTTTATTAAAAGATGTTGAATTCTATCTCAAATCATAAAGCTACTTGAATAAAAACATAGAAAAACACAATACATGAGTATTGATATAGGTAATTACTTTTTGATAGAACTCCAAAGGCATAGACAATAGAAACAAAAAATCAGGGGAGATTATACCACACCAAGATGCTTCCACACAGCAAAGGAGACAACAGACAGATGGAAGAGACAACTTACAGAATGGGAAAAAAATATTTAGCAACTATTGACCAGACAAAGGATTAATATCCAGAACATATAGACTGGCTTTGATCCTCCTGCCTCAGTCTCCCAAGCTGCTGAGATTACAGGTGTGTGCCAATGTACCTGGCCAAATAATCTTAATAGACATTTCTACAAAGAAGAAATTCAACCAGCAGGTATATGAAAAATCATCAACATCATTAATTGTCAGGTAAATACAAATTAAAATTGTGATGAGATACCATCTCACCCCAGTCAGAGTGGCTGGTGTGTATGTAGAGAAAAGGAGCATTTACATACCACTGATGGGAATGTAAATTAGTATAGCTGTTATAGAGAACAGTATGGAAGTTCCTCAAAATCTAAAAATGGATCTGCCTTAAGATCCAACTATATCACTTCTGGATACATATGCAAAGAAAATGAAATCAGCATATCAACAAGACCCTATACTGTTCTCTCATATTTACCCTGGTAATGTTGACAGTAGCTAAGATATGGAATCAACCTAGGTGCCCATCAACAGATAATGCATAAAGAAAATGTGGAATACATGCACAATGGAGTATTAGTCATGAAATAGACTGAAATCATATCATACGTAGCAAAATGGATAGAATGGAGGATTTTTTTTGTGCCAGTGATTGAACTCAGCAGCACTCAACCACTAAAGCATATTCTCAGCCTTTTTAATTTTTTATTTTGTGATAGGGTCTTGCTAAGTTGCTTAGATCCTAGCTAAGTTGTTAAGGTTGAACTTGTAATCCTCCTTCCTCAGACTCCTGAGATGCCGGGATTAGAGACATGCACCACCATGCCCTTCTTGGAATTGAGGATGTTAAGTGATAGAAATTAGATGCAGAAGACAAATTTTGCATGTTCTTTCTCATATGTGGAAGGTAAAAATGTCTATATGAATGTGGTGTCATAATTCAGGAGGCAGGAAAGGGAAGAGAAGGGGCTAGTGGAGGGAGATTGGATAATGCATACCAAAGCACAGTTAGGTAGAAGGAATAAGCTCTAATGTTCTACTCTATACAGCATCGTGGGGTAACTAGTTCATAATCATCTATTACATGTTCAGTAGCTAGAAGAGAAATTATGAGATGGAAATGCTATTTACCCTCATTTGATCAGTACACGATATGTGTGTGTGTGTGTGTTTGTTACATACCATTGATGGGAATGCCAATTAGTATAGCTAATTGACACACACACATATACATACATATATCATATTACCCCATAAATATGCACAATTATTACTTGGTAATCAAATATTCAAATATTTAAAATATATTTATAAAGATAAAAATGCTAACTACCCTGATTTGATCACTATACACTTCATACAGATATTAAATTATCCCACTGTACCCTGTACACGTGTACAACTTAAATTATATAATAATAAAGAGCACACTGATAATGATGTGTGATTCTGGAAATTTCTGAGCACTAAATATCATGGTTACTCACAGAGGTATTTGAACCATCAACATTAGCACACTCTTTTCTGACCTGCTTTGTCTGTGCTATGGTACAAATAGTAGTGCCGTGGTACAAAGTCATACATTCACTTGTAACAACAGGCTTCCCCAATGAAGACAATTCAAACAATATATGCAAACTGAAATGTTGATCAACTGCATATTCTCATGTCAAGCTCCATCAGTATTTACTCAGTCTATCAACACTACTTTAATAAAATATCTTAAAGTGGTTAGCTTATCAATAATGGAAAATATTTTTCACAGTTCTAGAGGCAGGGATCAAGGCATTAGCAGATTTGGGATCAGGTGAAGCCCCTATTCTTCAAAGATAGTAACTTCTGAATGTGTCCTTACATGGTAGAAAGCAGCCAGGCAGTTCCCTGGGCCTTTGGTATAAAGGTACTAATTCCACTCAGGAGAGACATGCTTTCTAGCGGCCCCACCTCCTAAAGCTGTCACCTTGGAAGTTAGGATTTTAACATATAAAATTGGAATAAACATAAAACATCCACACGATAGCATTCTACCCCAGGATCCTCAAAAATCATGTCCTTCTCACATATAAAATATGTTCATCCCATCCCAGGAGCTCACAGAGTATTAAATCAATTCATCATTTAACTCAAAAATTTAAAGACCAGAGTCTCATCTAAACTGGCTCTCAGATATTCCCTAAATCAGACATGGGTACGACTCGAGATTCATTCTGAGGCAAATTGCTTTCCAGATGTGAATCTGTGAAATGAAAGAAATAATGTGCTTCCAAAATGCAATGGTGGGACAGAATAGGCATTTTCATTCTAAAAGGAAGAAAGAAAGAAGGAATGAGTGACAAGTCCCAAGTAAGTCCCAAACCCAACAAGGAAAAAAGCATTAAATCTTAAAGCAGCAGAATCATCATCTTTGATTGGAGGTTTTGTCCTTCAATCCCACTGAGGTGAAGGTAGCCCCTCCATAGCTTTGCCAAGCATGATTAAGGTCCTCCAGACTTTGGACAATAGTGCCTTGATGACATTGGGTAGCTCCATCTCTGTGGCTTTGCTAGGTGCAGCCCATGCTATTGCTCTCAAGGGTTAATCATAAGTGTGTGCCTTCAGATCTCCAAGCTTATATCATATGCCTCTGACTCTATTGGTAGGAGTGGTAGGAGCAGCAACTCTGCAGTGGCTCCAGCCTCATAGTGGTCATCTGTATGAAGAGCCAGTGGCTCTGGGAAGTTCCATCCTTTGGAATCTAAATAGAGGTAGCCATCCTTCCCACCCCTGCCCATAGCACATGCAAGTAATATTCTCGTAGAGATTGCACTGTGCAAATGCCACCAGGCCTTACCACCTTTGCCCCCCAGAATGGTGGTCACCTGCACTGGATACTCAGAATTCAGGAGAGAAGAGTCTTGAAATCTTTCTGCCTTCAAGGCCTTGCATTATGATCCTGTGATGAGAGAGGCAGCTGCCCCTGGGATCTCCAAATTGCCTCCAGGTCATTCTTTCATTGTCTTGATGAGTAGCACCTGACTTCCACACAACCATCCTAAGTATAACACCTTTGGTGATCATCCTGAACAAGCTTTCTTTTAATTCACAATATGACCAGGCTGAGGATTATTGAAATCTTCAAGATCTGATTCTGCACAATCAGAAAAATGAGGAATTATACCCCATTTGATTCAAATGTATGAATTGTCAAGATCATTATACTGTCATGTGTAACTAATAAAAAAAAGAAAGAAAGAAAAGATCTGATTCCCTTTTGGTTAAAAATTCTATCTTTAAATCTTTTCTTTCTTCTTATATTTTGCTCTAAGCGGTTAAGAAGAAAAGCCATGCTGCACCTTCAACACTTTGTTTAGAAAGCGCTCTGCTCCTGACTTCTCCCATTCACAAAACACTGGGACATAAACAAAATTCAGTGACGTTCTTTACCATTTATAACAAGGATTGCTTTCCCTCTAGTTTTCAATACTACATGCCTCATTCCCAGGTAATACCTTAAGAGAATAGCCTTCAACATCCATATTTCTTCCAACATTCTATTCACAACTATTACATATTCCCTAAGAAGTTTGAGGATTTTTCATTGGCTTTTCTCTTCCCCTTCTTAGGTTTCATAGGAATTATTCTTAATAGTTCATTCACTACAGTGCAGTTTTTTTAGCATATACTTTATAATTTTTAGCTTCTACCACTTACCCAGTTCTAATGCCACATTCACACTTTTAGGTATTTGTTAAAGCAAGCAACCCTACTTTTCAGTGCCAATTCTGTTTTGCCAAGACACGTCTCCCCTTAGTGGTGGTGGAGTGATAGTGCCACTAATGAGGCTTGTTTTTTTTTTTTTTAATGTAGAATGTCATATTATCAAGGCAGAAGTCCACAGTCACAAAGTATCCAGGTATGGGTTTGTGTATACTATAGACAGGCCTCAGCCAGTGTCTCTCAGAGCCTCCACTTCAGGGGCATAATCCTTGGCATTAATAGCCTCTAGACTTAATTTTCTTTCTTGGATCTTTATTTGTAATGGCTTTTGAACTTCAGAAACAATCTGATCTTTTTATTCAAAAGAGATATCATAGATTCTCAGCTATGAATTTTGAAAATGAAACCCCAGGAATAATTGTTGACATCTCCTATATGTCCAAACTGAGGGCATGACCTTCCTGATGTTTGTTAATGAAACTTGTTTAAAGAATGAACATCCATAATACTGACTCATCCTTTCTTCAAAAATTGCAGTTGAGCTAGACACAGGGGCACTTACTTAATCCCAGCAGTTCAGGAGATTGAGGCAGGAGGATGGCATATTCAAGGCCCATCTCATTAGCTTAGTGAGGCCCTAAGCAACTTTTTGAATTTCTGTCTCAAAACAAAAACAAAAACAAAAAGGGGATGGGAATATAGCTCAGTGATAAAGCATTCCTGGCTTAAATACTCAGTACCAAGACAAAAAACAAAATTATTGACCTTCTCAAACCTCCTGCAATGAGGTCTCCATATTTGTATTTGGAGAAAATGGGGTTTAGAAATTATATCATCCACTTATTTAAAAGGGTGAAAGACCCATTAGCTTCCAAATTTCTGGTTTCAAAACCCCCATGATGTACATTTGTTCCCTTGTACCATCCCATTAAAATGTTGTTTGTAGAAAATTATTGGAATCTCATATATATGAACAGCAGGGATTTGCTGTAAGCATTCTCAGCACAGAAGGATTCACACCATCATGACTGTACCCATAAATTGAAAAAGAATCCAGGTAACCAGGCAGGGAGTATCACAGGTAGAGGAAAAGAATTTTATTTCCAAATTAAGGACTTAGGTGACAATGTTTCTACTTCAGAACTGAGCTCAGCAACTTTTCACTTTATTTAGAGTCCTAAAGTGATAACTCAGTTGTCAGTGGTAATAAAGGAGTGAGGAGAATCTGTTTTCATCCTGCATTCATCAATCCATCTATTCATTTATATTTTTGTACTGAATATTCTTGCCAGGCATTTTTCTAAATGCCTTGAATAAAACAATGAATAAACAGCCACAGTCACACAGTTAATTAATTACAATTACATTCTACTAAGTGCAACAAAGGATATGATATACAGAATGGAATTTTTCAGTGTGATATGATGAAGAATTTGAAATATTAAAATACATAAAATCATATAATATGATACTGAATATGGAACAGGCAACCATTGATTTAATTCTTGTTTGCCAAATTTATTTTTTACTTAAAGATAGGACATTCCTTAGGACTCAGGTAGGTATTTAACTGGACAATTAACTGGACACATTCAAGTGTCAAGCAATTTTTGATTTATCTTAGCATCCAAAATCTATTTCAACATATCTTTGTTTTTGAGCTAGATTAAAGGTTCTTTAAATATCGGAGCAAAGAACCTGTGCAAACTTAAGGAGCAGGGGAAGAATTTCTTACATTATTTCTATTTTTATCCCAAAAGATCTAGAGTGACTTTCCCAGATTTTCTGAAAATAATGATTTTTTTTCTCATCTGCCCTATCTTTGATATACTTTCTCAGGGTAAATCTGGAAATGAGTTTGAGTGCTGGATACTAATGTCTTTCAAGAGTAGACATCCAATTCTTTTGAATACTGAAATCTTTAAACCAAAAGGTCTGTGAAAATGTAGGTATGCCATGGACTTGGTGGCTACCAAAATAAGAGATGAACTCTTCTATTTAGTTTTTAAGATTGTGTCTTCATATCCTCAAGATGATTTACATTGAGTCAAAAGATACTGTATTTGATTGTTTTAAAATTCAAGTGTGCCTTCTTTGCCTTCTCAATGAGATAATGACAATTTTTTTTAAAAAATTTCACCTGTGAACTCTGATTGAGGAAATGTTTTGAATTTTATTACTGTTATTATTTGTTTATTAGTCTGCAAGTAGTTTGACATTGATCTAAACACTACCCTAAGACCCCATCTCCTACTATCATATTGGGGGATAAAATTTCATCATATACTATTTGAAGGGAACAACTATTCAGTCCATTAAGGACAGGGTAATTTGGGGGTATGGCCTATAATTCCCCAATATATATTTGTCTGTTTAGCAGGAGGTATGGCATAGTGGATAACATATGAGTTCTGGGTCCATGAAATGGTGGGGCTGGTGGCTGACCTTGGGTAATTCACTTCTTCCCTCTGGGTTCCATCAACATTTCTTTGTAAATTGCAAAATGAAGGCTCATAATGCTTATGATGCATTCTTCTGGTATTATCATGGCCAAAGGGTTGCTGTGACCCTATACAGGAAAGTTCAATAGAAGCTTAACAACAACAGCAGCAACAACAAAAAAAGACCTCTTTTGCAATATTGCCCTCATTCATACACTAGCACCATAGAACTTTGCTACTGAGGAGGAATTAGGGTCATTGTCTAGTAAACTAAATCAAGGCAGACAACCAAACAGGGTAATTCAATTTCTGAAATCTACTTTGGTATCTATATTATCAACTTTGGCCATCTGCCTTGATCAGATTAAAATGATGACTGCTAGATCTCCTTTTCTTTGTGTGTTGAGTAGATACAACTAGCATTGTTCTTTAGAGAATATCTGGAATTAAAAATATGCTGCTATGCTTAAACAAATAGGCCCTCTCTACATTTGGAATGACAAATTTTATATTGTGATATAATTGTCCCTGAGTGCCCCATATTTTGTGATGGAACATTATCCAGCTGTAAATCAGGTTTTGTCACAGATTTGTGTCACTACCATTTTATCATATTAAAGGTATAGGTTACTATATTAACTCATCAATTCGACTATAGAAAGTTAATTATAAGACAAATGAAGTACTAACATGCCATAGTTCAACTGTCTGCCTATGAGTGTTCTACATATTTGTGGTTGCTGCTGTTATTTTGGAAAGTCCCAATTGTATTGTGTATTTTGGGTTGGAGACTTCCTGTGAAGCTACTGGTTGAGCTGTGTGGGCTTATGGGGAGAGAAAGATATAAAATCTTTCTGAGTTCTGCAGTGCTATTAAGCTCCAAATTTCTCCATTGCTCTGATGCTGACATTCCAAGCACACAAGCAGTTATGCAAGAATCGATTTTTTGCCATAGATGGAAAGGGGGTGGGCTGAGCAAGCACCTTGGTCAACAACCAGCTCTGGAGGGGATGTGAAACCCATTATTGATCCAGGGCTAAGAAATCAGTGACTGTTGTATTATATAATTATTGATGGAGCCAGAAAATGCCATGGGCAAAGCACAACTTACTATTTGTTATGCTGGATTGTCTCTCTCGTCTGTGTCAGGCCGCTGTGTTCTGCTCTCGTGTTCCCATACCATGTTTATTTATACTATGTGCAGTTAGCTTTCATATTTCTCTTGTGATTCCAGCTTGGAAAATGAACACTGGTTTACTTCAGGGGTTGTAAAAGAAATAAATTTTTCCAGACACTCTGATGGGCCCAAGCTGAATACCAAAGTCTGGACGCTGGAAGATGGGATGCCAAGGAAGACAATCAGAAGAGGAAGGAAGGAGACCCCCCACCACCCCCACCACCAAACCCTAGTGTAGTGCTCACCCCTTTCCTGGTACTCACCATGAGTCCCAAGCCAAAAATTTATAGGATGTCCAGTGGCCTACAGGTATGAAAATTGACTAATCCATACTCTGTAAGGTCACACAATAGGCCCTTAAGGTGGAGTAAGAGGGGTTTAAGAATGAAAAGACATTGGCTGGAGTCAGATGCTGGGTGAATTGCTTCTGTATGGGGCTCCATAATGCTTTGTTCCATTCATTCAGTGCTAGCTCTTTCACTTTTTTTCCTTCTGCCTTCTTTGGGTGTGCTGTTCTTTTTCTTTTGCTCTTGTCAGCAAACTTACAGCTCCTAGATAAAATACTACCTATTTTTGTAATGACTGTGTGTGCTATCATTTGAATTTCCCCCAGAGTTCCTATTCTGGAGATATAACTCCCACTGCCCCATATTGGTAAGATGTGGGACCTTTAATACTGTTATTGAAAGAGTGACTGACTTATCTTAGGAATGGGTTCCTGATGAAAAGATGAGTTTATCCCCCTGTTCCTACCTCTTGTGCTTTCTTTCCCTTTCCCCTTCTGCCATGGGATGACCCAGCAAGAAGGCCCTTTACAGATGCAAACTCTTCATCCTTGATCTTCCCAGTTGCTAGAATTGTAAGAAATGCATCTCTATTCTTTCTAAAGTATCCAGTCTTGGGTATACATTTATAGTAGTACAAATTTGAGTAGGATGGTGTATCCTCAATTATTAGCCAAATTAACCAAATATCCAGTTCATGAACTCAGAATAAGTGTCTAGGAGAAACAAAAGGAATTGTAAAAAAATTTTGGGCCACTAGTTGTTTCAAAATTCATATCTCTGGGATGCAGAAATGTAGGAAAGCTATGGACAGTGAAAGGCCACCAGCACTTAGAAATTTTACAGTTAGCATTCATTCATCAGCTGACTTCAGTTAAGAGATGGTTAGGGAAAAATTATTAAATAACCTTTAAGGTCTTGATCAAATGGTTAAGCTATGTAACTACAACTGCCAGTAAAATTAGGGAGACTTAATGTGCCAAAAAGTTTCTTTTCAAAAATTAAAGGAGAAATAAATTTGAGGTGAAAGTTAATTATTGAGCAACTAAATAGCCTTGGAGATCCCTATGCTAAAAGAACGGAAGCCAAAATTAGATATAGGGAAAGTATTTTCTTTGTTTGGATAATGGTGCTTGTGACAATAAAAAGGCATCTTTGTGGGCGAAAATATTGAAAACCTTTAGTCTTATCAAATGCATATGTAGAGATTAAAATTACTTACAATAGTGAATTCGAAATATATTAGACATGAAATTTCAAAAGTGTGGTTACCTCAATGTCAAGTAAAATATTTTAATGTTGAACTGTTAAACAAGTTTCAGCTGCTGCCCTGTTGCTTATGTATGGATAGCATAACACCTCTGTGTGAGTCCCCAAAACACCTCCTTCATTAAAATGTACACTGTACATTTATGAATACTTTTGTGTTCTTTTGAGAATTTCTCTGTTCAGAGCCATTCAGTTCAGAATATGCATATTATGTGCATTTAACTATTCACCTGATGCCTTATACAGATCAAGCATTGGCCTTATCTTTAGTTCCTTGATTTGTTTTTTGTTATGCTGTCTTGAATCATTAAATATTATTGTAATACTGCTTTTAAAAAACAAGATTAATTTTATTCCCAGAGACTAATTTATTTTTTCTATTAATCTGATATTAGACAGTGATATACAATGAAGTGATGCCAAATAACTAAAGCCTATATCTAAATAAGGCAAAATTGTTTTTCTTTCCTTTCTTCTCACATATTATCTTCAGGAAGCTAGTAAATATAAAGGAAAAGATGTGTCAAATTGAATTGATAGGAAATTCAAAACTTGTGGTAAGAAAATTTTCTCAGTATAACAGACACAGTTGTTTAGAACTGAAGACTTGAAGAAAATATTCTATTGTATATTCACTCAAACTCATGACCAAAGATATAAGTTATTTCATTTCTAAACTATCTCTCCCTTCTAGTTATAATATCAACTACCTCAACCACTGAAATATTAAATATATGAAAGGTAAATATAATCAAACAAGTTGTTTATTTTTTTTCTTGGTTTCTTGAGCATTTCATATACTCTGTGTGTGTGTGTGTGTATGTAATTTGGGTATCATGCAATATATATATATATATATATATATATATATATATATATATATATATATATATATATCCCCAAAGATAAATTTCCTAGAAATGTTTAAAACTCCCAAAGTTGATTTATTCTTAAGACAAACCTAATACTATTCCAAGAAAGGAATTTCCTCCCTATTTCTAAGCTTTGGTAAATGCAAAAAGTAAAAATAATCAACATCTTGCAAATGTAATTGGTCAAAGTTATTAATGAGGCAATTCTTTTTGCATAGACCATCAGAGAAAAAGTAATGAGAGAAAATGTGACAATAAATTGCAGTCTACTTTAGATTGTGTGACATTTTTATTAATAAAAGAGTCAACTTCAATGGAAGAGATCGACATTCTGTGCATTGCAAATACTAATTTCCTATTCCATGCATTATACACCACTGTGCTTTTTGTCTTGAATCAGAGTCAGACTCCATTTTCTTGAATTTCAAGACTTATAATTTGGTTACTCTATGCATAAGGAAAAGAATCAAAAATATTCTTAAAATATCTGTAAACTCTGAATATGTTATTTAGCTTTGTTTTGCAGGATCTTGGAAGGATCTGCTTAAGACCTCACTGAAGCTTAACCTGCATTGGCATCATGATGCATCTGATACTGTATTCATTCATTTACTTAAATAATCAGAAATCAATCATTAACATCTGATATTAATGTTATGCAATCATCCATTCATTAATTGCATAATTTATTGTGTTATGTACTCATTGTAGTAGGATTTTACTCTAGGAGCTGTAGCAAATAAACACTGTGAAGCGAATTAACCCTATAGAGGTTTATTAGAGATACTTGGGAATGTTGCACCTAATTGGCAGCCATTCCCTAATACCATGGGCGAGTAAACACAAATCTCATTAACATTGAGAATCTCTGCTATATATATATATATATATATATATATATATATATATGTATATGTATATGTTTTGTCTTTTAAGTCTCCTATATATCAGATACTGTGACAAGTTCTGGTGAAAAAAAGAATATATCTCAAATGGAGTCTATAGTCAAAGAGTTGACAGCTTAATAAGTGAGATATGATTATATATGAAACTAATGGCAAGCAAGTTAGAGGTTATATATAACATAAAAGAATAAGTATATTGGAAGATAGAACCCCATCCTCTTTCTTCACATTTCTTCCCTAAATTTTCAACAGATTTTAGCATACTTCCTGTGGGATTTTAGAAGCACTTATGTTGAGCAACAGCAAATTACATCAACTTATAAAGGAACTTCCTGGAATGAAGTTTTGAAATATGCTTCTGAGAGAAAACATGCACATTTTTGAAGCAAATATTTTTCATATCCCTTTTCAGATTCACCAGAGAAAATAGACTCTTTGACAAATAACAGTGCTCTTACATAAAACCAGGATCAGTTAAAGTCCAAACTCAGCAGTTCTTCCTCTCCTTGTGTCTCAGTTCTCACTCCAGTCCGATGTATTCAGCAGCCTGGGCCTGCAATCTGATCTTAGAGTGGGAACCTGTCTTGACCCAATGTGAGAAAGCTCCTTGGCTAAGGCATAGCTATTCATATCGCTTGGGTTAAAAAAAGTCATAAATTTAGTTTCTTGTTTTCTTTGAATTCACTTTCCATAGGTGACAGACAGCTCCTGACAGATCACTGTGCACCTTGAGAGGCACTGGCAGGATGCATGCTGAGCAAGAGAACAGCATAGCAAGGGGAGAGGGAAAAGGCATAGAGATGACTGTTCACCCAGAGTGGCACCATCCAAATTTCTGGGCATGCTGATTTAGACATAATGGACATGCTTCATATAGCCACTGCCATCTGAGCATTAAGTCTGACCTGTGTGGGAGCCCCAGAAGCAGTCCATCTGTGCTTTTTTTTTTTTTTTTTTTTTTTTGGAGGGGGACACTTTCCTAATGATGGCCAGACTCTGACAAAAGCCTGAGAGTTGCTGGTATGCTCCCCATGCTTTGTTTTTGGCATGGGGGGAGAGTAATGATAAACAGCAGCAACTAAGTAGATTATATAGAGCTAGGAGGAGTGCACTAGTAGCAGGGAAGACGCTAAACCAAGTAAGGAGCTGAGTCAGATGTTCTAGTCTCTTGACCAGAAGTTACAGTAGGCAAGTGCTAGGAGCAGCCTCAGAACATAACCTTTTAAATATAATGAGGACAATAATTTCCAAATATTGAGGTTGAATTGTTCCACACAACTATGCCCCAGACAGCAGCTGATAGCTTAGGAGCTAGAGCAGATCTTCATGAATAGAGGAAGCTATCAGTGGAAAACAGTATGGATTTATGGAAAGAGCAGAGACTCTGGAGTCAGAAAGATCTGGATTCAAATTTCTTTTTCACCATTTAAAAACTATGTGATGATTGCCAAATCTCTAACTTCTCGAGACTTTAGTTTCCTTGTCTGCAAAATGGATTTAATGATTCCCTTTTGTAGGTTAAAATCTGAGCTAATATATTTGCACTTGAATACCAGTGACAACAAAAAAGATAGGAAGAGCCAATTTTTTAGACAGCTGAATACTATTCTAAGCAATTGAAATACTTTTTTTAAGGGAGACTATTTTAACATCATATAATTGATTACAATTGAGGTTCAGAGGGTATGAATAATATACTATGTCATATTATAAAGAAATGTCTGAACAAACATTCTAAATCAAGAGTGACTGACCCCTATATTCTAGTTTTATCCCACTACACAATGTTGGTTATGAAAACACCAGCAAGGTGGTTAAGATTTTAAACCTTCATATTAGGTGAATTTTAAACTCCTACATAACTCCTTTAAAAATTAAAAATAATAATAATAATAGTAGTAACAAGTTGATGGAGATTTGGCTCTTGGATACTCTTGACAGCTTTTTGAATTTTCCAGGGGGAATATTTTCTAGGATTCAGGGTCTTGGGTGGCAGGGAGATGAATAGAAAAATTGTTGAGGAAATTAATTCTGACATGGCTGTGTGCATGGTGAGTCGGACAGGTCCTTGGCTGACAGGAGAGTGTTGTATTCAGATAAGGCTCCACTGAGAGTCTCTCTTTGTGTGGCTATGAAAGGCCTTCCCCTTAATGGTGAGGTTGTGTGAGAAATAAGATCGGGTAATCAGGAGCACACGTGAGTTGCCATCCCTTGTGTCACTTGAATATTAAGACATATTTGTAATTTTAGAGTCTGAGCCAATTCTATATCTACTAATTTCGATATAGATTTTCAACTTCAACATAAATTGTGCTCCTCAAGAAGATTAAAGTTATATGTGTTGTGCTACTTATATAGGCTTTCTTTTTTCCACTTTTATAGAGATTCAACAACTTTTTCTGTTCATCTATTATTAATACATTGATTCATTCTCCTTTCTTAGGTAAGGGAGGGCTTCTCCTTGACCCTGAAACTGAGGAACTGTCCAGTTTTTAACATGGTTTTAGTCACCACCACCAATCCTAACAATATTTAGAAAAGTTGACAGACGATGTCCCTATCAGTTGACAGAGGATATACATTGAAGTTATGGTGAAAGATGAGTATATCCACAATTGCCAGAGTGACTATAAAAGCACCATGGTATAGCATTGCACAAGACAAATTACTCACATGGCCTTGGATAGAGAATGGGTGGAAATCCATCCTGTGAAACTAGTATAATACATTAAAAGATGAGATTTGGTTTAGCAGTGATACCCAGGTGCTCTCTTGTGTTAAAAACACTATCAATGGCTTAGAACATGGGTCAGCAAACTTTTTCTTTAGGGGCCAGGTAGTGAATATTGTAGTTTTGCAGACTAAATATTCTCTGCCTCTGCTGCTATAGCATGAAATTTGCCATAGATAGTGCATAAATGAATGAATTTTGCTATGTTCCATTTAAACTTTATAACAACAGCTGGTGGTCTATGTTCAGCCCATGAGCCTTAGTTTGCTGATCCCTGGCCTAAATTGATAGAGAGGGAAACTCATTAATTTCAACCTTCTCATTTTAGACATGAGAAGTGAAGTCCAGAGAGAAGATGAATTGTCTACTGTAACTTAGCAGGATCATTCCAAAAAAAAAGAATTAAAACATAATTTTGTGATTTCCAGATTAGCAGGGTCTCCACTATATACTTTTTGATTCATCTTCACATTATACTTTTTGATTCATCTTTCTTCATATCTGTCTTCTCAAGTTCCAATCATTATGCATAGTTGTTTGTATTGCTGATGTTGGCAAAATAGTTCTGAACCTACTATTATTTTATTTAAATCATAAAACTTATTTTTTTTAATTATATTTTTCTTGTTGAAACATTGAACGAATGAACCACTGAACAAATGAAACAAATTTAAGTGGCAGAATGCTTACTTTGAAATGAAATCTTGAAAATTTTTGGAAGATTTGCTTAAAACCTCTTTCTATTAATGATTCCCATTCATGACCAAATAGTATTAGTGTGATGTTTATCTTAAGTTAAAAACCAAGACCCACATTTCATTTAGAACAAAGGAAAGATGGATCATTATTTACAGAAGCTTTTGGCATTAGTCCTTTGTAATCTTTATGTATTACAACATGGACCTAATTATAGTTTTCATTTTGAAAAATAATAGTCTTGGTGAAAAAAGGATATAGGCAGACGTAGCCTGATTACTATCTTCAGAGAATTTCTGTAACAAGTGTTCATTTAGTTCATACAGCATTTTTACTCTTTCTAATACACAAGAGGTATTTGGGGGTAACATTCAAATCTCTTTCATTGATGGAAGATGCATCTATTGAGATTTTGGATTTGTGCTTCAAAAGCATCTTAGTAGTATGGGTGTTCCCATTAATCACAAAAGCATAATGAAGTGCTTCTCAGGCTATGGGTGCACAACGGAATGTAGAGTGCATTTTTGGCCATTATCCAGTTTATTTGGTCAATGTAGATAGTCAATCTAGGTAATTGAGGACCTAAATTGGATTTTCTGACCATAATTATTCCTGTTTGTCTATATACATCCATCAAATTTATCAGATAATTGCCATATAGCTTTATTTTGTACTCTCCTGACTCAGGTTGGCTAAAATGGAAAGAGGACTGGCCTGAGAATGAATCTTGAGTTTAGTTTTGATGTGATCACTAAGTGTTTGTGTCACCTTTGAGCAAATACTGCTTAAGATCTCTGGATCCTTGTCTCTAACTATATTGAGTCATATAAATGCTTCTTTGTACCTAGGATTACCTTAAACTTTAATGAACCAAAACTGTATACTTCTATTTTAAATTTGTATTATAAAAATATTTAATTGAACGGTATCCTTAAAAAAAGTATGGTAAATTTTATGTGATTTTTTTTTATTATTTGTTTTTAAGTTGACTTTAGGAATTATAGAACCTGTCTATCACTTCCATAATGAATGATCTAATTTCATGACCTTAATGGTTGAAATAACTAAATGACCATTGTTTTAGTCATTAAGATAACTTTGTGAAATTGACCATTGGATATTTGATCTATTGTTGTGATTTAACAATTCTGACTGAGGCTTGAGCAGTTGAGGGTTAATGGCCACTTACTGTGGTGCCCAGGATGAATGGAAGTAAGATGGATGGATTCCATTAAGATGCCTCACTTTTGCAATATATAACCAGGTAAAAAGCAAATTTTGTAACTTCCTCTGCAAGCCCTGAGTTGTGAGTGAACATCTTGGTTCTCCTACTTGGGTACGAGGAGGAAAAAGTGATCTGAGCAAAAGGAGCTACTTCAAGATAAACATCAGTATTCTAAATAGGATATAAGATACCTAGGCACTGCATTCCAGATAGTATAGTGAATCATAAAGTCTGGTGCATGAATGAAAGTGTATATTCATTCACTTGCCAGTGTCTTGTAAATGACCTCAACTTGAAGTCTTGAGAGCAGAACTTGCAATGGGATTTAAAAGAAGGGACATGTTTTTCTCCCTCTCTAATCAATCCTAGTCCCTCTTATTTTTCATTTCCTTTGGCTTCTGACCCCACCAACTCTGACTACCTTGTCATTTCATGCCTTTTCTCTACTTCTTTGCTCCTAAAGCTGACTATCTTGTCCCTGATTGCCTCATCTCTGCTTTTTACCGGCTGTCAGCCTCTGAATGAGACTGTTTCATTCTGCACTTTCTACCTTCTGCAATTTTCTGCTCCAGCACTGTAAAATTCAGAAATAGTTATCTACAACTGGGAAATGATTCAGGCTTAGAGGGGGTGGGATCTTTTTTTATGCCCCAGTGATCATTCATTTGACCAAGGGCAATTAGAAGAGAAAGATGGAGGGAAAGGGAAAGTGTCAGGAGGGTCCTACTCTAGTATCCAGCTGCTCTGAAGAATTAAAATCCCCAAGAGAAGTGAGAATATTATCTTGCCTTGCAGTTCTCCACCTCAACTCCACTGGAGACTTATAAAAACAACGACTCCCTATTTCATTCTTAGGTCACACCTTGCCTTCCATATTCCCCGATAGTTAATCTGACATTGCAAAATTTTGACATTATCTTTTTTTATATAAAATCTCAGATATGTAAAAACCAAGCATACTAGTCATGACTTAGCTATAAAGCAGCTTAAATTATCTGCCTTATATTCTCATTATTTAAAGTATCTGCTACCTTTGAAATTAACATTAAGCTCTTTAATTATACCACAGCTGATATCCTAAATGTTAATATCAATAAAGTATTTAAATGTTGTCGTACAGAACATACCTGAAACATTTTATTAATCAACAGGTATGATCAAGGACTAAAATAGTCTAGTTCTATCATAGTAACACAATTTTCCAGTGAACTACAGGTTAAACTTATTTTAATATGGAAATAGCCTGGAATATATATGCCTCTGCTTAGAATTTAGGGATATAATTTCCTCAGTAATGTTTCTTGATAAAGTACACGTTCCTGGGCTCCACCCCTAGTGTTTTGGATTAAATAAGTATTAGGTGGATAAGCATTTTCATTTCAAACAATTTTCCAGATGATGCTGATGCTGTAGGTTTGAGAACCATACTTAGAGAACAACTATCCATTAGCTATACTGGTATTTTTTTTCTAGTATATGTTATTTTAATAAAATAACATATTTAGAAAGCCACTAAAATCCTTATAGTAATTTCTTTACAGGATCATATTCGCTTTCTAATAATGATCTAAATTAAACTAACAGGACTTTCAGAAAGATAAGATTTTATTAAATATGGGAAGTGAATGACCTGGGCTATAGAGAGGAAGACTTAACATTTATATATGCATGTATGTGTATATATATGTATGTATATAAGTATATTTATTTATATAATGCATATATACATGCAGATGTATATATACATGTACTATATAAATAAATATAAATATATTTTACGTATATACATACATACATACATATATAAATATGTACATATTTTAACATATATAAACATCTTATATATATATATAAGTATATATACATATATTTGTGTATATAACTGATATGTATATATCACTTGTCACATCTGCTTGAAGCCCTCCTTTGGTTCCTATCTCACCCACAATATATATGTGTGTGTGTGTAGGTATGTATGGGTGTGTGTGTATATCTTCAGGCAAGTACCCGAAGTGTGTGCTTTCCAGATTTAACAACAACAACAACAAAATGGCATATATTTATAGCAATGAGATGTTTTGTAATATATACACTTTGTGAAATACTTACTACAATTAAGCTTCTTAATATATCTGTCACCTCATATGTTTACCTTTTGGTTGGGGTGGGTAGGGTGAGAACAATTAAGATCTATCTCATGGCGAATTTCAAACACACAATGAAGTTTTAATAGCCATAGTCACATTACTGTGTATTATATTAGATCTGCAGAACGTGTTCATTCTGCAGGCTGAAACATTCCACCCTTTAACAACCATATCCCATTTACCCTGCTTTTCTCATCAATCCTGACAACCACTATTGAAGCATCTGTCTTATTTTCTTATATTTCAAAATATTTTTCTATCATTGTAATTATAATTAAAACCACTAACCCAACTCAGCTGATATTCTAAATGATAATTTAATCCTCTGCTACTATCAGTTCAACATTTTGAGGTTTCAAATCCACATTCATCCATGTTACCACAAATAAGATTCCTTCTTTTTTTAAGGATGAATAATATTCCATGATATGCATGTACATGCATACAGTCAACATACATACCACATTTTGAACAAAGATCTAATATTTCCTATGTTTGATCAATCATAATAAATTTTCAGGTTGTTTCTGGTGATGAATAAAGTTTTGAAAAGCAACTTACACACAGGTCAACACACAGATCATCTGATGTCTTCTGCAGTCCAGATTGCTCTATTTTCTGCCTCTTGAACTTGATTTGTGCCTGTTTTCATCAGTCGTGTTGCCTGGGTATGAGTTAACCAGGAATCTGGTGTGCTTAGATAGTGCCTTTATCCTCAATTTGAGTGCTGTGGAACACAAGTAAGCTGATTAGAAATACTCTTGTGTTCTGAATAAGATCAGAAATACATACAGAGGCTAAAATTGCTTAGAAAAAATATCACATTGACCTGAACCATATTTCCCAGAAATGGCAGAAAGCATAAGTGATTAATAAATATACTACAGATATCATTTGTTGCTTGGACAAGCTTTTACAAATCATTTACATTAAGAAATAATATTTGTTTTCATGTTCTGGTAACATATCTTTTTTTTTTTTTTTTTTTTTAAGTTAGCTCTGGTGCAATACAGTAAGAACAGATGCTTCAGCAAACTTGGGGCACTCTGTTTCCCTGAGGACAAATAAAGGTTTGAAAAGGCTGCTTGCACCTTAGGGAAGCCTGGGGTGAAGGACCCAGATCTGCCTCCTGTGCCCACAACATCTGTGCATGTCATTATACAGCCACCTGTCACCCAGGCAAACTTCTGTAAAGTTCACACCGTCTGGCTTACTTTGTGTCAAAGAAAAAGAAGAAGAAGAAGAAAAAGAAAAAAAAAAAAAAAGCAAGCCTGACTATTGAGGCTAAGACTTCCCAATCTAGTTTTGTGATTTCAGCTTATCTGATGGTATTCTGTTTTTAACAAATCCATTGGGACTAGGTTAATGAATTACCAGGTCTATTGACAATAAATTTGCCCATAGGAAACAGTGATAGTGTGTTAGAAATAGGCTTGTTTAAAACAGAAATCAAATTGTTCAAGGTAATCAATTAGAAATTCAGAAGGTTATACTACTCAAGACTCCTATTTATTCATATACAAGCATAGAAGGAAAAGAGCCTTCTTGCCTTTTCAGTTCCTGAACCATTATCCTTTAACTTGGAATAAATTAATCCAAAGGAAAAAACAACTTGCTATGCCTACTGAAGACACTATTGTGATTTAATACTGTATCATCACTTCAGCAGTCTCTTATGAATCTATTTGCTTAAGTGACTTCCATCAGTTCACTGATGTAATTTCTTTAAAACCTCATTAGCAAACATATGTTTCTTGAATGGTTCATATCTTAGCCTTAAAACGTATTATAGTTTGTAGTTTGGGGGAGGGGAGAATTGCTTTGCATTTTTATCAAAACCAAGTCCTTGGTTGCTGTAAAGGATTGACCTAGTTATTGAAAATGATGGCAAGTGAATGAGCTAATATGCATATCATTTCTATCTCTCACATTCCTCAGCTAGGCAGTGGCCAACCAAATTCCAAGCTGGGTCTTCTACCTTCAAATTCTGGTTTTTACAGTCTGTTATATGGATGCATATCCTTATCTTGTGCACCTGAAGAGGCAGGGGAAAAGAAAACATGCAGAAGTCAGAATTCAAAAGAGTGGCACTAAAGAGACACTGTGGTATAAATAATGTAAATGTATATGAACCAGCAGCTATATGTACATGATGAATACTGTGTAGATTTATGGTAACCCACAGGGTTTAATTTATTTCTGGGTCTTAATAGCAGTTCATATTCCTTCCCTTTGAAAGTCTAGTGGGTCTATTTTGCATATTTTCTAAAAATCCAACATATGGACATTTTTTCTTTGGTCTTTTTCCTGGTCTTTACTTTTCTTGCAGTTCTTAAATGATTTAGCCAAGTACCTCAGGCTTACTGATAAAACAGCTTCTATGTCCTTACCCCCACCATAATAGGTAACTGAAATATTTAGCAAGTTATTAGTATGTACCAAAAATATTATATATCTAAAACTCCTTTGTACAAAATTGATTATGGGAATTAATATTTATTATTTGCACATGCAGAAAGATATACATATTTATTTCTCTTTAATCCTATCACTGTTTTATAAATATTATACTTAATCCATCAATAATACAACATACTTTCATTAATCCCAAGAAATAATTAGAAAGCATTTATGATAATGACAATATTACTTTGTACAAATATTACACAAACCCATTAAACCCTTAGGGAAAATCATAGCTGTGAAGAATGTCAGATGCCCTGTCTGCTCTGTAATAGATAGTAGACCACTGATTTGATATTTAATGGAAAATTAAGCTAATTAAACAATGGTAAAAAACAGACATTTCCTACCTTGTCCTTAAATCTTAGCTAAGATAGATTGTCTTTAATAATGAATCTTACCTAATACATTTTCTATTTTCTACTGGTTCTTCTAATACATCGTGGTTTCATATTCTTTAAACATTGTGTTCTGTGACATTTAGTTGTTGACAATGGTTTTCAGTGATGGGTCACAATTTTTCATCGAGCCTTTTCTGCTGGCCTTTATTGTTGGCTTATGTCTGCTGCTGTACTAAACTGCTTGTTTTGATATGTCATAGAAAATAGTGACCCTATTTCATGTCACACTATTCTTTGAGCAAGTTTCCAAGTGACCATTTAGTGATCATGCAACTACCGGCATGGATTGACATAATGCTGACAATGTAAAGGTATTCTTACTGATATATTAAAAGATTTATTCACTCTCTGGTAGTTTATACAATCTGGCACTTCTTGCAGAGTTATGAGTAGAAAATAATACGTTTCAAGTACCTATAGGACCCTGGATTTTATTTTGTGAATGTTTGTCAAAGAGTTGATAAATAACATTTGTTCCAAAGTTCAACTTAATTGCCTCATTCTCAAGGCCTCTTGACCTTCTACTGTGCCATTGACACTGACAATGTGGCAAAGTTCTTACTTTTTGGATTCCCAGACTTAGCACTTATATAAATGGAAAAATACTACTACTCATAAGGGAACTGGAAAGTTTAAATTAGGTAAATTATATGGAAGCATTTAATATCCTGATGGGAATATCCCAATCCCTGTATAAAGTTTTATCTGCTTGTCTTTTTTTTTATCCTTTTTTTCCCTTTCTTTTCTCTTTCCTTACATCTCTTTTAAAGCATCATGTCTCTGCTTATGTTATGGTTACTCAGGTGCTTATCCTCCTAAGCCTTTGAGGCAAAGGGCCAGGCTTGTTGCCTGGACTACACAATGGTTAGCATAGTACTTTGCAGGCAATCTGCATGCTAAATATTTATTTTCATTACCTTAAATTTTTGAATTGATCCCAATTAGTAAGTATTTCATACTTGTTGATTATAGGATCTACTGACCAGCAAAGGTATTTCCTCCTCTTTCATAGTATCCAGTCCATTATTAAAATCTTTTTGTGTTGGGGGGTGGGTATGTGTGGGAAAGAAGCAGCAGCAATGGTTGCCGTTTACAGGACGAGGAGTATGATTGGAGAATTCTTCCTATGGTAGGAAGAACTTTTCTCCACTGAGACAATTGGAAAGAGAAATATCAATGTGAGAAAGATGGAATCAAAAGCTAGCAACTGAGATGAGCCAAACTACAGAGAAACAGCAGGTGCAGATGGAAACACAGGGAAGCACGTGATGGTGTGAGCCTCTGAGGAGAGACTTGCCTGGGTCTGGGATTTGGGTAGATTTCTATGCTGAGGATACAAAGAAGGCTGTGTTGATCAGAACGCTCAAAGGGAGGAGTGGTGGGGCCCTGAGCCTGCAGCACGGCTGCCCAGTGCTCCAGAGGCCTCGCTTTTATTACTTTCTAACCAAGTAGCTTCATACCATGCTTCATGTTTGCAGTGGGCTTAACAATCATGTTTTATTAATTAATCCTACAGCTTAGCTCTGGGCTACATCTGTATTATTAGCCTCATTTCACAGACAAGAAGGCTGATGCACAGTGGCATTCAATACCCATATACAGGCAGAAAATTAAGGGCCTTCATCAGACAAGGCAATAGGAAACCCCTGTACTTTTGACAATCAAAAAAATATTAAAACTGATTTAGGCTTTTCTGCCTTTCCCCTTCTCGAGATAAGTTTCATTCTTGTCTTTTTTTTTTTTTTTTTTTTTTACTTGACTAACTCTTCAGACCCAGCATGATGAGAATGAGAATGGGTAATCCCATTTTTATTAAAGTGAAAGGAAAAAAGAAGACACATGCAACAAACCTGTCATGAGAATCCATTAATCATCTAAGCAACCAAATTGTAGGGCATTGAAATCAGTATTAGCAACTGATGTCCAAAACACTCCACTTAGGCTTGTCATAGGTGACATCTCCGCCATCCTTTCTGTCACCCAGAGAACAAACAACTAATTCCGTCCAATGTGGAAGAGGTGGAGTGGGAGGGAAAAGTCAGTGTCGGCATGCTCTAGCGGAAAGGACTTTGCAATGACTTATTTCTAGGTAAGAGTGGTGAGATTTTAATCTTCTTTCTTTCTTTATTATTATTATTATTTTAATCAGAAAATTGACCTATGTAAAATTCCCAGTCTATTTTTTTAAATGACCTCAAATGTGACCATTTAGATTTTCTTCACCATAGTCAACTCACCCTAAATGTGCTTCACTTATTCATTACTTAATCTGTCCTTACCTCTCCCTGAAAGTCCAGCTCAGTACCTTAAAGCCTTCAAGGTACTTCAGTGTCCCCCTGAATGGCTACCACACTGTTTCTGCCAATGTTGTTTGAGTCTGGTGGGTGTCGTGCTTTCTTAATTTGATTTTGAAATTTCACTTCACTTTATTTTTTATAAATGCTTATATTTTGTCTTCTTTCTTAAAAACATTTTCTTTGAGGGAAAACAACACCACATATTTATTTATAGTCTCAATGGAATCTAGCAGGAGATACTCTCAACGCATACCTTTGCTTCTGAGTCTTTGAATTACGGATGAGAAGGAAAAAAGGAGGCCCACCCAGCCCACCCCATTCCATGTGTGAGCTTTTAGTGAAGACAGTTAGTCCTAAGGTTGGTGATGAGGAAATAGGTTAAAAGAAAAAGTAAGAGTTTGAATCTGTAGAGGGGCCTTCTACAATATTCAGTCAATTCATTTCCATGACAAATGAGAGGATCTTGGATTAATAAAATTTGCAGATAAAGATCAAAATGCTATGAAAATGTGCCTGCATGGTGTGCTACTGGAGTCTCATCATTCCCTGTAACTCATACACTGAGGACAACCTGGATATCTGCCAGAGCCTCTCAGGAGTGTCATTTGTCACACTTGAGGAAGAAAGAATTGCCAGGATGACCAGAAGATGCGATGGTGGTGAGACTGCTGTCAGCCTGCCCATCCTTGGGCCTTTGGCCTCCACGCAAATGAGTGCATGTTGATGGGAGCTGCATATAGGAATATAAATAGGACCCATAAGCTGGGCTGCTTCCTGATGCACTTCACCCCAGGTGACTCCCAGTCCCAACAGGGGGTGGCCAGTGGTCCAGAGTCAACCTCTCACAGTATTTAAAAAAGACTTTATTTTGTCTTTTCTGTCAGGGTTTCTGCCAGATTTCCGAGCTAATTAAAAGGAGCACAGACAGGTCATGCATTTTTTTTTTTTTCCTCCTTAGTAAGTTATTGGCAGGATTCTAGTCTTTCGGGTCAGAGAATGTGGAAACAAGTCAGAAAACACTGAATGACTGGCAGGTCAAATCACCACAGCAGCAGTCAGAAGGCCAAGGTGTGAATTCTACTGGAACTGTGGCTACTCAGGTGACACTGCCTCGGAAGCCCCTGGGATGGGCCACCGCTTCTGGTTATACAGTATCGTATGAGGAGATCACCTGTGTTTCAGAGGCAAAGACTGTGATGTGTTCAACGCTCTGTCCTCTTTGTTCTCTTTGAATTTAGCACAGAGTAGTTGCTTCAAAAATACTTTAATTGTTTTAATAGTTTATCCCCAGAAAATGCAAATGGCTTCAGGAACATGTTAATTTTCCCTGGGAAATTGGAGATAAGGATGAGCACCTGAAGGTTACTTTTATCTTGATCTCAGTGCTAATATAATGCCATTTGAGCTTACTGGGTGGAATCCCCTTTGGTGGTTTTTGCTATGTTTGGCTGTTGGTAATATTCCAGGCCATCTGTCTGCCTAGGCTAGTCTGTATAGTGGCATCAGAGATATTCCTGCATGTAGAGGTCATAGTCACAGAAAGAATAAGGTCAGCTATTATAGGACAAGTTCTGAGGAACTGTTGCAAGTGATCTGTGTAGGATAGTTCCCAGAGTATAGGTTACAGAAGAGGAAGTTGGAAAAAGACATAGAAAATGATCAAAAGGAGGGTGAAGACAAACAACTAAATGTCTATCAGCAAAGGATCACAGTATTTTTGCACCCAATAATAGGCAGATGTTACTTTGTCAGACTCTTTACAGACTCTCTAGTAGTGCACATCTTTGGTGTTTTATTTTAATAAGAAGTGGATCTTTCTCTATACTTCTCATTTTCAGACAGACTCACATACCTAATGGAATTTTTGGCAACTTTTTTTTTAAGGGAACTCATTTTAAAAATTATCCAACAATACCATCATCAAGAACACCATCACTGTGGTAGCTTTTATTTCCAAAAGTGAAGATCCCTTTTGTCAGTAAACAAGGCTTTCAATTTTATTTACACATATCTAGGTGTGAGTGACCTAAAGTGATGCTTCCCTTAGGCATATTTTTGTCTTTTAAGATGAAACACAGCAGTGATTAAACTCAAGATATAGACAGCGAGTGTCTGGATTCAAAGTGTCAACTATTGATCAATGAGAAGATAATTTTGTAGCCTGGGTCCTTTCATGGTATTCATCAACTCTCACTACTGAAACTTATCCCTCTAACATATGAAAATAGTTCAGCCCACCCATAAAACAAAAGATAATTCATGGTTACTTTTTCTGTGTTTGAACTTTCCTACCTCAGTGATAACTCTGTAGGTAGAGTGTGAGTCTAAGTCGGTTGAGTTATACCAGACCTGTGTTATGTCTTTGACTTTATTCATAGGAAAGTGTCATATTCTATGTTAATGTGTTTTCCAGGTAACTGATTTATTTATTTATTTTATATGGGGAGTTTTAATTTGTAAATAAGAACTCTTCTTTCTTACACTTTTAGTACTAACTTTATAAACTATGCAATGCATTTTGTGTAAACTTAGTGTACAATGATTGCTATTCAACTTTTTTTCTTTTCTTTATTTTTTTGTTGGGGGGTGTACCAGGGATTGAACTCAGGGGCACTCATCCATTGATCCAACATCCCCAGCCCTGCTTTGTATTTTATTTAGAGACAGGGTATCACTAAGTTGTTTAGCACCTCGCCATTACTGAGGCTGACTTTGAACTTGTGATCCTCCTGTCTCATCCACCTGAGTTGCTGGGATTATAGGCATATACCACCACACCTGACTACTATTCAACTTTTTAATGACCATGATCATTAGCATAATTAGGAATCATCTATGCTACTATACTAATGGTTTAAGGTTCTATCAGGCTATTTAAGCCTGATTTTTCTTATTCTAAATTATTTATAAGTTATTGTATCTGGTAGTTTTCTTCCTTTTTCTTCAGTGTTTCTACCACTTTTTAGCATTCATTTATGGCCGTAAAATGTGTGAGCTTATTACATGGAATTTGCAACTTTTTGTTTTGTACGTGTGTGTGTGTGTGTGTGTGTGTGTGAGAGAGAGAGAGAGAGGGGGGGGGAGGGGAGAGAGAGAGGGAGAGCTTAATTTCCTATTTGTGTCAGTTTTGAATAGGCATATCTGACGTTGAATTCCCTATGAAGCAAATTTGAAAGGAGAATTTGCATGTCATGTAAATGGGAAATAATCTCATGTCATGTAAATGGGAAATATGGGTAAGAGAGTAAGGAAAAATGAACAGGAATAGAAAGACATAAATAAAGGGTGTGTTATATACCACTGGGAAACACTGGGACATGGTGGAGCCAGTTCCAGAGTCTTCCCTTTGTCCTCCAGCTTGTGTTTGTCATTGCCTGAGAGCTATTCCCCTGGGCATTAACACCTCAGCACTTCTAGCCTGCCACATGGAGGCCACAAGAAAACAATCAAATGGAGAATCATGTGGCTCTCAGGAAGACACAGTGGGCATCTTCTAAAGTGGAGAGCCCCAGGTAAATATGATACTTTACCAACAGCAGCTGCTAAAATCCAATTACCATTGAATAACTCTGCCTACATTAGATGCCACAGCATTCACTGACTATTTTTGAATTCCAACGTTCTTTCCCTTATTTAAAATGTTCAGAGCCATATATTATTCTTACATCAGCCAAAGCTCTGTGTGGTCATTTTATTAATCACATTTCAGCTTAAAATTTTTCATAATGTCTTAATGATTTTTCTTTTCTGGGTTCAACGTGTTTATATTGAATCAATGCCATGATAAATCTGGTTTGCTTATAAAAATTACTCAACATGAGTTAGCCAGTTCCCATCATGGTGCCCTATATGTAGAAGACACTGTTAAGGGCTCATTTACATCTGACAGGTGAATTGCACATGCCCTATTACATTTAGTTTCTCACAGCAATGTTCTGGATGTCACTTTGCATAGTCTCTGCTTAAGAATCAGAAATATTTTGTTTGGTTGTACTCTGCCCCATTATGATTACATACGGTAACTTTCCACTAAGCCTCTTTGCCCTCTACCCTCCAAGTACATATTATGTGTCTTATGCAGACAGATCATCTTTTTTCATACACAGGCAGCAGATGTGATTAGAGGGAAATCTAATTTATCTGGAGTACTCTAGAAATGGAAGGAAATTACTTCACAGCAATATTTGCAAATGCATTCATCACAGACACCCAGACATTCCAGCACTAGCAGATGATGGTTTTGTGATCTCTATGTGGTCTGTTTAGAACTGCTTTCTAATGGTCTATATAAATTCACTCCCTTTTATGTGTCTGTGTTGTGCTTAGCATACATGACAAATGTGTCGGACAAGGGAAGGCTGATGCAGCATGGACAGACTTCTATTTTTTGTTTCTAAAATCTTCCTAATCTGTGTAGCAGAGGTCTCTGGAGTATTTATTAAGTTTGTCTAAGCATGACTGTGCTTGGATTAGATAAAATGAATAACTTCTTATCTCTTTTTACTTGTTGGAAAACATTTTTAGATCCCATGTCACCCTGAATGTATTAATTTGTACATTTATTCAGATTTTATGACATACCTGATTGCATGCTATATCAGGCATGATGCATGTATCTGTACTCTCTGGACCCTCAGTCACTTCTGTCTATCTTATTTGTGACATATGTGTCTTTGAGTAAGTATGTAGGAAAATACAAAAGGAGAAAACAGAAAAAGATATTCTGATGGGAACTTAAGAATTGTCTGATGGGTGCTTTTCTATGGGTGAGAAGAGGAGAAAATAGGATATGAATTTAGAGTTTAAGTGCAAAAGAGAATAGTAGAACCAAAACAAAAAGAACTGTTGAAAGGAGTTCTAACCTAGGTGGTTGGAGTCAGTAGCATGAAATGACACTGGCTTGTTACTTTCAGGTACAAATGTACCTAGATTTCAATGCTTCCCATGTCTCTACTGACATGAGGCTACCCAATTTTTAAATGCAGTATATTTTTATTTTGCTTATTTTCAATTTGTGTTCATGTATTCTCTTCTCATTTCTCTCTCAACCACAGTAAGGCAGTTTAGCAATATTCTCAATATACTTTCTTTTCTTAGCTCTACCTAATTTATGGGAGATCATATAAACAAATATAATATGCTAGGAAGAAGAAAAATACATGTGTTTCAGGGATAATATAATTATGCATACCAAAAAAATTCAGAAGAACCCTATCTCCATTTAAAACATCAAGGTCCAGGAAGTAAATGTCAGTGGTAGAGATCTACTCATACACCTCAGACCACCACCTGGCACTATGTACTCATTTTTGCATTATGCCTTTCTTATATAAGTTTCTCAGAATGTTGTGGAAATTGGAAATAAATGAATGCCCATAAAAATAATATCTCCAGGCAATTGCAATATCTGATGTAAAGAGTTTCTACAGGTTTTGAAGTTTAACCACAGTTGGCTTCTTTTGCAAATGCTTGTAACAAAACCCAGAGGCACTGAAATCTGATATATTCAATGGTTTGGGGACCAAGTGGGTAGATGCTCTCAACTTATATTTAATTAATACATAATAGATTTAGCTGTAGTCAATTTTATTTTGGTTAAGATGGAGCAAATCCAATTTTGCTAAGTCCTCTCAACAGTTTGGAAAACTAGCTTTGGGGAAGGAGTCAGAGAAGCAAAAGATGAAAATACTAAATGGGCATAGAATACTTCCAGTGAATTCCAGTAGATTCAGTTTTCTGATATCTGCAGACAACATCAGGGTATGTTTTCTATATTTTTAGATCCATTTAATTATTTTGATTAAAACATATTTTTATGTTTTTAAAACCAGAAAATGTGATTATCTGTGCATTGAACACACTGGGATCTAAGTGTAAGAAACAACTCAGAAACAGATAAAATTAAAATTTAAAAAAAAAACTTAAAAAATCACCATTGTTTACTTTTTACAAAATGATTGTCTTATGCTTTGCTTTCATAACATTGGATATTTAACTCAATGAAACTAATAGCAAAAGCAGGCACTAGGAACTCTGTTAAATATTTATTTACTAAAAACGTAATTTTTCAGAGGGCAGTCAGGGAAGACAAAGCTGTGTTTTAAATATGAGCTTGCTGTCCAAAGAGAATATACACTGGCTCCGTTTAGCAGGGCTCCCCTGGGCTGCAGATGAAGAGCTGGGACCTTACTCACATGCAATTATTAACACTCCCAATAAATCCTCAAGATCCCGATCCCATTGATATATGTCATGGCCGAAATAGCTCAGTACAAGAAGCCACAAGAAATGCTGTTCCTGTCAGTGGAGAGATACTGCCATCCACATTAAATCAGGGGCAGATGGAGACACCGAGAGCCTGAGTTCATAATGCCTGGACTTCGTGTCTACCACCGTTCTGACTCTATCTTAGACACTCAAACACCCCAGGGATTTGACAGAAGACACTGCATCTGAGCTAATGGTTGCCAGTGGTCCTGTGCCAGACTGGGCATCTGGAAACTGTTTTTCTTTTCTTTTTTTTTCCTTGTTTAGTTTTGTTGTTTATGTAAACCTCTGACACATTTTTGTGACCTTGAACAAGACATTTCAACTTTATACTTTGCAGTTTTATCATTAGGAAGACAAAGAATAAAATATATATACTCTGTTCTATACTAGTGCTAGGAAAATTATATAACCTCATTCCTCCCAGTCACTAGGGAAAAAAGTTTATTTGTCAGAGGAAAAAAATATCACCTTCAATACCACTATTCTTGGACCAGGCTTATTTCTCGCCTAAAATAGAATCACTGAGCTCTTAAGAGAGAACTCTGGTCAAGGCATTTCAGTACCTATGTTCCAATGAGTGTAAAGTGATATCTTCTGAGCAGAAGGCAAATGGTGGGGGGCTGGTGGACATCCTAAGGAAGAAAGGTGATTATCTGCAGTTACCCAGTGGTGGGAGCTCTCTCCTACTTTGTTTCCAGGAGCAAGGAGTGGTATGTTCAGCTAGTAAAGTTAATTTTCTTTCTCTGATCCCTATACATGACCAGCCAAGGTGAAAGATGCAACCTGAACAGAAAATATTCTGCCAAGAATAGAGTGCCATGCTGAAGGGGAAGAAGACACAGGAGAAGCTGTGGGCAGGCAAAGCATGATATAGTTCAGTTAGCTTTCCCCTGCAGAGAGAGGGAAACCACAACTCAAGGATTATCAACCACGTGCTGAGTGCTGAGCAGAACATGTGATTTGCAATCAAAATCAGACCTATCAGGCAACATGCTGTTCTCAAATGTCCAAGGCAGGGTTTCAGTTATTTTATTGAAGCTAAATCTGGAAATGTCATGGAAAAAGACAGACTCCCTCGATGAGAACCATGGGACTTCCCCACTTCAGACTGTGGGGAAAAAAAATTATGAAAATGACCTTTCCCTGCTGGCCTGGCCCTTGCCTTTCTGGTCTTTCCAGGGCCATGAGCAGGCACACAATTTGCAGATGGAAAAAAGGAAAAATAAGGAGGTGGAGATTAAGGTGAGTATTTTCAATAGCAAGTGACAGTGTATAAGAAAGATTTGAAGGTGGACCTGATTCCAGGTTAACAAAGGGATGAAACAAACAAAAGGAAAGAAAAAAAAAAAAGGCCATAGTCTAGAGAAGGGACAGCCAAGGGAGGTGCAACTGGGATGCTGATGTGGGATGTGCTTGCACGGCATGTGTAAGCAGCCACTAAGCACCATTGAGATTGCACTCCAATCGTTTTTACGGCTCCGCTAGGGAGGATGCCATTTTCTATTCTTCATCACTACCCTTTTTATTTTTTATTTCAATTTTTTGCCAGTCAGGTATGAAAGCCCAAGGTGCTTTGGTACTAACTTAAGTGGTTTTGATTTATTGTCTGAATCCAGGTTTTCAAGTTCCAGAGGCACTTGCTCTCTCCCAGCCATTTACTGTTTGGAATAGTAAGCTCACTGTTTTGTGACTTTTTTCCCTCCTGTTCCAGATGAATGACTTTGACCTCTTCTCTGCATTGCCAGAAAATTGGAAAATATAACCTAAATGAAATGGAAAAAAAAGCACAAGGTATTTGGAATAAAAGCTGATGAGAGGGAAAGTACAGACTGGCATTTTTGTCCTGTATAAAGACAGGACAATACAATAGGCTTAGATAAAGTGGCAGCACCAGCAGTTTGAGTGTGAGGATGCAGAACAGCTGGGTAGTCCTGCTGCAAGCCAGTCAGGAACGTGCACTTGTAAGTTGAACCTTCAGATTTGTGAGATGTGATATTGATGTTTTAAGACCATTAATGTCTCATTATTGCAAGCATCATTGGAACTGTGTTGATTCTGCTCCTGCATCACACAGTCCTGCCTTTGTGAGGACCCATGTGGTAACTTGTCAATCCTTGGAACTATGGAAAAGGGATTTGCTTTAATCTTATGGGCACCATGAAACTTAAAATTAACCATATTATCCCATTCACTTGAGCTTCTAGGGAGTTCAGAGCCACACAGCTGCCCAACTGAAAAAATGGATAGCAAGGTATGGCATACTACCTTTTAAAAAAATTCTATTATTTTTATCATGATTGAGCTATTTCTTTTGTCCATGTGTATATATTTTTGAAAGCTGACACTTTTTTTAATGAAGCATATATAAATCAATCAGTTATATCAGCAAATATAATAGGCATAATAATGGCATGATAATGATATTCCTGAGAAAATACACTGAGCAGTCATCTGGGTATGTAATATTACTACATTCCATATACTAAATATTTTAGTTTTATCAGATCAAAATATAACATTTTTAGTTCTCACTATGTGTAAGATGTAACACTAAGCCCTTTATATTGATATGTATTTTTACAATTTCATCTGTGCTTTATTACAGTTCTGTGTGTTAGAGAAAAAACAGATACAAAAGGATCAGGTCTTTTATCCAAAGACAAAAATGTAATAAGTGCTGGAGCTGGTTTTCCAGCTAGGGCAACTCTTAATCTGGAGCACATTCTCTTAACTTTAGGGTAATAGGTCTGAGTTCAAATCACTGTTCCATCATTTAGTAATGGTGAAAACTTGCTAATGGCATAATTTTTTTTTATTATTTTCTCTATTTTCAGTCCCTAAAATGGAAATAATAATAGTACTCAAAATAATATTTAAAATGCTTACTGCAGTTTTTTGCACTCAGAAAGTGCTCAATATAGCAAAGATATTAACTATTGTTATCATATTTAAAAAGTATGTCCATAGTATACATAATTAAAATTCTCTTCCCACAGAAGAGACATTTCTTCAATATTCAATTAATCACCTCTTACAACTCCCTGCACATATGCCCCAGCAGTGACTGTTCCCAAGAGAGCCAGTGTTGGAATGCATATGTCGACATTTCAAATATAAGGTACTGCAAGGTCAGTGTGTCCCAGGAGAAGGCCAGCTGCCAAGAGACCTTGTGGGGCAGCATTTCCAGGGTGAATTCATCACAGCTGGAGTCCAGACCTCAGCATTGCAGGTCCCTGCACTTGGTCTGGTTAATGCCCAGAGCTGATTATTCAGGGGGGATGACTTGTAAAATCTCACAAAAGACCAAAGCATATAAATTAGAAAGTCACTGTATTAATTTACAATGAAAAATATTACTGTTAACTAGACCAGACATTTGCATCAGTCTGACCAGTGAATTCTTGCCCTGTAGGCAAGCTACATAGGGAGCCACATTAACAGAAGGTTGCTTGGTGAGCAGGATGCTTGTTTCAAATGCTTAGTCTCATCAGGTTTTAATGGCAGTATGCATCCATCTCCGTCTACCTGCCAGAATGAGCAGACGTTCTCAGCAGCCCGACAATGCTGGGATGGCCCTTCCCTGGATAGGAGAATAGACCTCTTTGACTTTTCTATTTCTATGGTGCTATGGCTGAACAAACTCTGCCTCTGATTGCCATTCTCTTTCTTTGGACATGTTAATTCTCACTGGAGCACTTGCTATGGTCCAGAAGCCATCCTGCCCCTTAATAGGAATGTCTTATGATCTTAGCTCATCTAACAGTTTAACTTTTAGAGGGCATCTTCATTGCTTATCTTTTCAAATCTTTGTAGGTGCTTCATAAACCAGGTCTCTGGTACACATCCTGTCCAATGTCACCACATGTCATTTGCCTCAAACTATCTGTGATTTTCTTAATTTATCCATGTAAGTTTCTACTAGGTGAACCTCTCACTCTACTAAAATCCACTAAGCACCTGTACTTCAGCTGTCATAACTGTCAGTATTACCAAAATGTAGTCCCACAGGTTACTAGCCTCTTCCAGTATCTTTAAAACAAAATGCTATAAAGACTTGATATTTTAAAATGATAAAAATGTTATAGGATTAATTGGATTATAACATTTCACCAATCATTACAATGTTAAAAGGCCCCATTACAGTTTCTGAACCTCTTCCTACAGCTTAATACATGTTAGAAATCTTCTGACCAAATCTTTGACAATAGCATCTGCTCACACTCTACTCCTTTGCCCTGCTTTGTTTTTCATCTTTTAAGTCACTGTTTCCTAATATATTTTTTGCCTTGTCTTTCTGATCAGGATATATCTTGGGAGACAATTTGTTTATCTTGAAGGGCACATACTGGGCACTTTGATAATATTTTGCGAATGGAAAGATGAGTTTGGTAATAATGTTTGGTGATCATTAGATATTACTATCTGCTATATTGTGCCGAATGTTCAGGCTTGCCTAGAGAATCACTCAGGTGCTAACTCTGCCATTACTATAATATTATGTTATGGCTACATCACAGGAAGCCAGTCCAATGGTTAGAACTTCCCAGAAGCTTATCTCTAGAAATCTCAGTCACTGCTAGGCAGCTTCCTTGAGTTCTATTCAATTCTACCTACTACAAATCTTTTACAGTCTTCATACTTTCTCACCATTGAATGAATCTCTTTTACATCATCCATCTGTGATCGTCAGATCTTCTCTGCATTTATTCCCATGAATTTTAAAATGGTGAGGAGGCACTACAAATAATCTTCAAGTAATCGCAGCACACGTCCCTGCATTCTCCAGCAGCCATCTCCTGCTCTTCCCTCCCTGTCTTCCTGTCTCTTTTTACTACTTTCCTCACCTTTTAATTGAGAAACTGCAGCATTTGCTCTCATCAGACTTTGAAAGCACTTGTTATGAGGACCTACTGAGTATCACAGTGGGTGGGACCATGTGGTTGTCCTGCTATTAAAATGATTCTCAACTTTAGCAATTATTTGTACTTAAAATGTTTTTCTTAGTAATGTTAATATCGAGATAGTTAACTAGAAAACCTAAAACTTCCAGTTTTCATTTTATTTTTCTTTCTAGAACAAGTTAGGGAATTTGAAAACTATCATCATATATAAGGGATGTGTGTGTGTGTGTGTGTGCGTGTGCGCGCACGTGCATGTGTCTGTTTGTGGTTGGGATGGGAGAGTCTAGTTCACTTTTGTTATGAGGGAATTTTAGAATCAAAAGCACCTTTGATAATGATTTTTTTTTGGAAGGAGAGGATTTGTTGGCCTATGAAAACACCACAGATCATCTCACTGAGTCTCAAACCAGGACAATTTTGCTCTTCAGGTATGTTCATACTGAGTGGCATGACATTTTTCTTATAGCAAGTGCTAAAAGTTATATCCATCCTTCCAATTCATTCATCCTCAGAATACTGAGGACATGCCCTTGGATGTTTTCAAGCAAGTTCACAGACACTGCTTAGGTTGGTGCACAACAATAAATTCAAAAAGGAGATATTCAGACCCCTCAAAAGTGCCATGAACTGGGAGAGTAATATGAACTTGCCATTTTAAAGACTCATGTTTATAAATTAGCTGAGACTTAAGAGGAGAACAAGGAATTTCATCTTTACTCTTTAGCCCTTTGTATTAAAAACAGCCTGTTGTCTGTCTCTCTCATGTTTCTTAGTACTTATAATTGAACCCAGAATGATGGATTTGTGGCTCCACTATATAACATGTGAGTAGGCTGCTAGACTGTTCCTTGTGACCGTAGCTTCTATCTGGAAGATCTTCACTGTTACTGTTTGTGCTGCTGGGATCACCAGAGGTATTTATAGAAAGAGATACATTCTCTCTGGAATTGATTTAAGCCAACCAATTCTGTATGTTGTTGCTGCAACTTCTCAGCCTTTTGTAGATGCAATATCATTGTAGTTATGTTTTAATATGTGACCAGAGGGATATATTAGACTCTGTCTAGCATGTGCCACACATCTACCACCCATGCTCGGCTTGTCCAGTTGAGTGGGGCTGGGTTGCAGCAAGAATCACTTCTGGCCTGGCAGATTTTACCAGCTCTTCATTGATGATCCTGTATTTCTGCAAGGTAGTTTTCAGACAGAGGGAGAAGATGATCACCTATATGGAATAATTTGGGAAATTGCAGAAGAGCTATTTTATCTCTATATGATTTCTAACTACTATCAATGGACCTGAGACCTTATTTCCAAAAGCATTTCTTTTTATGCAAACTTCATTCAGTCTCCTCTTGGAAAGAGATTAACATTAATGAGCCAGTGTATTAGAATGAGCGATATCATTTGTGTCATTTGGAAGGATCTCTGCCTCAGTTCTCAGGCCTGAAGATGACATAATTATAGAGAACCATTTTCCTCTCATAAATTTTAGCCAGAAATTTTTCTGTATTGCAATTTTCCTATCAGGTAAGAATCTCATGAAGATGGCAGGAACTCTTTCACAATATAAACCATGTACTTTTTCCTTTTAAGCAGATGAGATTAGATGAAACACACAAAACTCTTAGCTCAGATGAGATAATAGCATTATCAATTTTGCATACATTGAAGGCATAACCACCACTATATCCTTATCTGTTGATGTCTTAAAGTGGGAGGGGAAGGATAAAATAGTTTAAGTCTCTGTATTTCCTTAATATATGGAGTCTGGGCAAAGAAGCCAGCTAGAGCATGTTCTTGTTTTTATCATCATTATCAAAAAGTAAAGTGAGACATTGACTATGATGTATGAGTTGCTCTTCAATAGTGACACTCTCTTAGCCAGAGTACCCTGCACACCCAGATAATCAAAATACAAGTGGCTGTTTGTTGAGAAATTACTGTCTGCCATGAGGAATATTACATACATTATTTCAAGATCTTCCCAAATAATTATGAGATTAATAATATTGTTATCCTAGTTTTGTTCACTTTAGACAATTTTCCCCAAATTTTACATTTACTGTCTGGTGGCCCAGGGTCTTGTGACTCAATTCTGATTCATTTTGAGTCATATATTTTCAAATAACACAATATGCTGTCTCCCTCAACCTATTTAAACTAATTGCAAAAGTATATTGTTCATTAAAAATGGTGTTGGGTGTGGTCCAGTAGAAGAGGAAGTAGGGATGCTAATTATCCAATATAAAATTTCAGTTATATAAGTTGATTTAGTTCTAATGATCTGCTATATGATTTTGTGTATCTAGTTAATAATACCGTACCAAACATAGCATTTTATTCGGGGAGTAAATCTCACATTGAATATATTTGCAACATTGAAAAAGCTAAGAAATGTGTGTGTGTGTGTATGTGTGTGCGCGCGCGCGTGCACACATGCACATGTGCATATTTATATATTCATTCTGACAACGAAAAATAAGATCAATAAATCATAGATGCTATGATGGAAATATATATTCGAATCATGAGAGATTGAGAGAGCTTTTTACCTATTGGGATACAAAAGGGAATGATGAAGGACTTCATTAGAGAGGGATACTCAGCTATTTTAAAAGATGCACAGGAATTTACCAGGTTGACCAACTGTAAGGTGGAACTTTCTGCACAGGAGAATTTGAAAAGGGCTTACATAGTGTGGTTTATTTGAAAGCTGAAAAACAATTTATGTGAGACAGTACAAAAGATAGGGATATACTCCTAGGTAGAGATATGGTCAGGGAAGCCATACACATAATACAAAGGAATTTGCATTTCATTTTCTGAGTACTCAGAGTCAGAGATGAATTTTAAGCAGAAAATTGATAAGATACTATTTACATTTTTGAAACTTTACTCTGACAGAGGTGCATTGGGCAGATTGAGGGGTGAGATTTTTGGCAACAAGGACATCATTTGGAAGAATTTTCAGTAGTTTAGGCAGGAGATGATGAGCAAGATGAATTCAGGAATATGAGATGAGTATGGGACAAAAGGTAACAAGCCCAGTTTTAGACAGGTTTAGATTGAGGTACCTCTATTGGGCTTCTAAGAAAACACATAGCGCTGAAATCAAGAGAAGGCTAGAGCTTCAGCATATGAATGGTAACTGAAGCCACACACACAATCTAGTAAGAGTGAGAAGAGAAAAGAGAACAGAACATTGTGAAATGTAACATTTAAGTTGTAAATAGATAAAAGGAACTCTAAAATGAATAATATGAAAAAGACAAGAATAAAAGAAAAATAGACTTAGAAAAGTGAAGGTAGGAATAAGCAGTCAATGTGATAAATTCAGTATAGCATAAAATAGGGCAAAAATCAACAGGATCCCATAGAATTTGACAATTTGGAAATAACTACAAGTCTTTCCAGAGACATTTATATGGAGGGAATAGGGAAGTGATAAGGAAGAAGCCTGGTGGTTGAAGTTTAAGGAAAGAATAAGAAGTGAACAGAAGGAGATAAATGGGTAACTAGTGTTTCTTTCAAAGACTTTGTCTATGAATGAAAGAAAAAGCAGAAATCATTAGTTCCTGGCACTGTGTGTTAATATAAATATGTGAAAATAAATTTACCAAATAACAGTTTGTCATCTCTACAATATTAGTTGCAGATATAAATATGTATTATGTACACAACCCCCAGAAACATTTATGGTCTATACTGGTTGTGATTCTCAATCTTGGGACACATACCAATATAATCAGGTAGGATACTGAGGATGTAGTTTGGTCAAAGACTTAAGTTCATGGCTTTGTGAGGGGAAACAGAGGGCAACCTTTGGCTCTACCCAAGGAGATCTCTTTGAGCTTTCCAGATAGATGGGGGTTTTCCTTGTCACCCACAGTTTGAAACTACAGATTGGAATGAGTGAGTTCATGGACTTTCTAAATTTTGGCCAAGAAAGCAAATGTCGGCAAGATGGCAGGATAGAACTTTCTAGCTCATCCTCCTTGTAGAAACATCAATGTGAACAACCATCTACATATAAAGATATATAAAAAATGTCAGAACATATAAATATTAGCTGAAAGTAAGAGAAACTAATAACTCAAAATATGAAGCTAAAAGAATCTTCAGAGATCATTTGAAATTAAGTGTTTCAAAACTTTATTTTTGTCATATTAATAGAAACTTTTACCTAAATAAATTTGAATATGCAATCCCTCAAAACAAATAATGTGTGTGCACACATATACCAAGAAACATGTAAAGCCAAAAGATTTTAAACACTGCACCAGTGAAGGATAGAAATTAATAGACAAAACAACCCCCCAAATATACACAAATAAATAAATAAATCCTTAAATAAGCTGATACTAAATTTGCTTGTTAGGGTGGGGTTGCTCCCAGATACAAACTAAGAGGTATAAACCTGGGCATATGGCACTCCTAACTCAACATGAGAATTACTAAATTGACTAGATTCTCAGGATAGCTGGGAAATATTCTACTAGGTGAACATTTGGCCTCATTTATGATTCTTAGAAGTAGATCTTCTGTACTTAACACTTCTCCTTTAATCTAAGTCATCATCAGGTAAAACCAAAGGTGCCTTGACTCTTTCAGTTGGTTTTACCTAGCACCTGCAAATCTCACGCTTTCTTTGAGCCATATCTTATTACCAGGTTTGGTAAACTCATTTAAAATCCTTCAACTCAGCACATATACACAACACATGGTGTCCTGTTTGTACTTTTCTTTTGAAAATATTTTCCACCAAGTAGAATGAGCACATACTGTAGGAACATTAGAAATAGAATAAATGAAACAACAGCCTTGCACAAAATTAATTATCGCTAACACATCCATGTATGACTTTTTAGTATTTAAATGTGTATTTTCCATAAATGAAATCATATTGTAATACAATTTTGTTTCCTGACTTTCTTTCACATTAACACAGTTAAGTCCTATTTACAAACAACATACTGACGGCAGCATGAATCTGCATCTAGCAGTATTATTATTTTATTAACACTTTGTTATTGAATATCAGTATTGAGACATCAAATGTAAATGTTCTTTGATCAACTAACACTGTAGGCACTCTGTGTGTGTGTGTGTGTGTGTATGTATGTATGTATGTGCACAACACAAGTGCAAATTGGTAGCAGGGGTTTGAGTTGAAGGAAAATATGCTTTATCTCCCTGCATCTCAGTTTAGGTAGGATTTAAATTAGTCCTTGGCTCATTCCCTGACCTGAGCAGTGATGCCAGGCAAGGAGGAAATAGAGACAAGAAGCAGCACAGATTCAGGGGAAAAATAGAGACCCAGGAAAAGATGAGAAAAGAGAGAGGCAATAGGGCAGGAATGAAGTAAAAGAGGGAGAATGAAGGAAAGATGGTACAAAGTGAAATCAGTTTGCCAATTATGTGTTATGACTTAATGAGTTGGTCAAAATGAACTTAGTCTTTAGCATATGGTGTTGGATTAAATACCCAACTTCATCATTACTTTTTCCCAAACCCAACTCAACTTTTTTTTTACAGAAGTATGTGAATTTATATGTGACATAATTCCTCTTCTGATATGGGTAATTATAATATTTCAGAAGCCATCCTTGTTTCCAGGAATCTATACTACGTTTGCAAAGCTGTAGAATTAGATTTCCTCCTGCCCTTTCACCTCCTCCATTGCCTGTATTACCACAGCTGTCTTTGTGATGGAGGCACTGCATCCTTGGCCTAGAACCAGCCCTGGTCCCCTGGGGCTGCACACAACAGTACTCTGAAATTCCTACTTACTAGCTCCTTCAACAAGACTGATGCTGAAAGGGTTTTGCTTCTGCTTTCAGCATTCATTACATTTCTTATAAATGAAACATGAATGTAATTCATATTTCTTCTAGGGAGAAAAGTTTTAGAGGCTTCATTTATTCATTCATTCAACAAATATTTATCGGTTCCTTCTGCACTAAAATACCATTGCAGCACTGTGAGGGATACACAGACTCATGTGTACAGTCCCTGTACTTAGTCTATTCTACCAGCAAGTCCTGTTAATTTTACCTTCTTTGTATCTCCTGCATGCATTTACTTTTGTGTAACCTAACTCCAAGAGCTATAATTCAAGCAACCGGTATTTCCTTCCTGGATTAACGTGTTTTAAGAATTTGATTGAATTATTCCTATGTTTGAAATATCCATTGTCAGGCCAAATTTATAAAGTCCTTATAATGATCTATAAGGTCCTATGATATCTCAGTTAACCCTCCAGTGGTATCTCTGGATCCCCCAAACTGTAACCATATTTGAATATTTGATGGCCTGTTTTATTACTAGGATTTGGTGTGTGCTGTTTCTTCTGCCTTCCAGATTCTCTCCACCTCATATTCCTAATCTCCTCCTTTATTGATCTACCAATTTGCCACTTATTTAGCTCTGAAATTAGATATAGCTTCAGTCAATCTATAATCGTCTGACTACTCATCTACCTTTCCCATCATATTTGGTACCCCTTCCTTTGTCCCATGACATTCTATCTTCTTTGTGTCACTTATCAGATATCTTTGTTGTTTACTTGCATGTACTTCTACTAATTTAAAATTTCTGAGGCAGATACTGTGTGTACCAAGTTCTCTGTTGTGTATCCATCATACAGTACAGTGCCTGGTATGCTGTGATCTCAATTGGGAATTGAATTAGGAAACATCTTAAATGATTCAGTAGTTTTTATATATACCAGTAAAGCTCCATATACCATGTACTGTATGTATATATATGTATATATCTCACATTGAATAAGACTATATCTGACTAAGTAGTAGGTCCATAGGGAATATAATAGGTATTAGGAGCCAAAACAAATCCCTGTGAATGGCAGAATCCCAGAAGACTGCATGGAAGAGGATGAAGTTGAATTGCATCATGAACAAAAGGCAGAATTAAATGGGGAAAAGAAGATAATGGAGTGTTTCATACTGGAATGTAAATGTTTTGTAGTATGATGCATAAATTATACTCACATGTTGTCAGAATTTTGACTTTGTATTTTCATCGGGGAGAAAAAAACATTATACTGAGAAAAAGCAGGTGAGAAGATTGAAATGAAAAGTGATATTATGGTTGGACATAAACGCTGGTCTCCAGAGTCTGAATATTTCTGTGATAGCAGTGAGGAAGAGAGTGACATGTGAACACAATATTCTTGGAATATCATATTGAAAGTTGTGTATCTGTTGGACTGGAGAGAGAGAAGGAGAGGACACAGCTCATGATAATGAACATCAGACTGAGGTACTGGGGTGGAAACATTATGAAAATGTGACATAATATTCAATTCAACTTGGAAGATGAATGTCTAATTAGGTAATGGTGAGTCAAAAGGAATGATATACTTCCAAGTATTATTTTCTCAAAAATATGAAACTAGTGAACAGTTGACAAATATTGGCATATTCCAGTAGATGGGGAGCTGAGAGTTTGGTAATACAAATTATCTTGGGGTAATAAAAAAAAAGTCATAGACTGGCAGGCTGGAAAGGTCATTAAGATTATTTAGATTAAAAAATATACAAGAGGTTCATAATAAATTTGAGATCATGGTACATATCGTGACAGGAACTTTTAGATGCTATTAAAAATTCAGAGTAAATGTTGAGACACAAGTCAGGGTTGGAGCTGCACACTTTGGGGACATCATTACAGGGCTGGTTGTAGACCATTGAGTGGGTATTCCCTGAGGGAAAAGGTGTAGATTTTCAAGTGATAAATTTATTCATAATATTTGCAAATATGTTATATTATAGATAGGTAATTTCTCAATTTATCTCTAGTGGATTGTTAAATATATAGTTTTGAATTGGCAGTGTAGAATGTGGTTTGAGGAAGAAACAAGAAATGGAAAGCGTAGATATTAAGCTTCTGAATTGGGTTACTCAGGGTGTATGGAATACTGCATGTCTCTAAGAGGCGGTAGGATGAGAAGTTGACTAAATCTTGGAGCACAACTCAAGAATCAGTTCACTATAGCATCAGTGCATTTGTGCTAGCATGTGAAGATACTGTGAACTAGCTTTCACATACTAAATGAAATTTGAAAAATTTCATGTTGAAGTTAATCACTCCTTGACTAAAGAGATGAAGAGGAAATAAAAGATGGGAAAACAAGGAGACTCTATGGGTCTGAGTGAGTAAAATGGAAGCTCATGTCGACTGAACATTTTCTGACCTTTTACCCTTGTTTTATGTACATTATTATGGCAATCTTTACCACAATATGATACTACACTGTTCTCTTAGACAATGAGAAAATAAAAATCCAAAGAGGTTTAGGAACTTTAATGGTTCCATGTGTAGTATCTGGCAGAGATGGGGTGCACAGTAAGAAATCTGAAGTCTCTACTGAATGGAGGGATTAAATAAGATGTACAAGAGGTGAGGGAGGGGCATGAAGATAAAGGAATGGTAAACTGTCAGGTGGGAGTTTGAATCAGAAGAGAGTAGACTAGAAAGATCCTAATAGGATAGATGAGAGAGGATTGTCAATGGCAATCAAGTTCCTTTTTCTCAGAACTTCTTCCTCACTTGCCAAAAACTTTGAAAGCTGGCACACAGGAAAGGTTAGAAGCCTGGTAAATGAGTCAGAGGTTTTTCAAGTTGGGAATCAGAAGCCCACTGCTGACATATGTCATGTGTTCACAGCTGGTGTTTTAGGGTGCCTTCAAGATCAGCATCTCATTACCTGCCCCTAATGCATGAGGGATTGAAAATGAGTAGGAAAAAATCAAATGCACTTGTAAAATCACATATAAAAAGATATCACAGCAAATATATCAGTATTCATTGCTGCAACGAGAGTGAGAATATCCTGAAAATACAGTTTATAATGTCCTCAGCCCGTTTGTCTCCTTTAATCCACAGGTGAAACTATGCAGAATTCTCTGCCACAGAGAAAACCATAGGAAGGGGACAAGAAACCTTCTAATTTCCCAGTGACCTAATAACGTGAAAAGTGAATTCAACCCATGGTCAGTAAATCTCTAGCTAAAAGGATGAGCACCAAATGAATTTTTTTTTTTTTTTTTTTGCTTGACAACAGAATATAGCAAAAACCTTTAATATGTGTGAGGCCATTTCTGAGTAACCCTCACCTTCTTTGACATGCCACTATTGAATGTTGGTGATCCATGTTGCCACTGTGCAGCATAAGGGCTGGCCCAGACTGGTTTTTAATTAAATCCCTCTAAAGGATGGTCAGATCGACCTGTCTTTGCTGAAAGAGTAGTTGTGATCCAGTGTCCTGAGAATACATACTCCCTAAGGCCTGCCTCTCTCCCCAGAGGCTGTCTCATTGTATCACTGATCAATGTCTCCCTTTTCCTGGCTTCCAAGCTCAAGCATGACAGAGACAGAGAATGAAAACTCAGTGCAGTTTCCATAGCAACAGCTTTAGAAAGAAAGGAATGAAAGAGGGGAAAAAAAGGGGGGAACTCTACTACGATTCGGGTCTGAATATCAGTGAATGAGCCGACTGTTTTAAGCTCTCAGTGCCAAGTAAGAACAGGAGAGTATCAGAATTCTTTCAATTCCAGTTTCTTCCAGCAGGGGGTGAAAACCTGAATAGTTTGGGGTCAAGATGAAGGAAAATAGTCACCCATGTATCTTCTTGTTCTGATAATAGTTAAATGGTGTAGTCTATGACTGTTTATCCTGATATCTAGCACCTTCACTAATTTGACAGAGGCTATGCTAGCCTCTGTCACTGTGAAAAATTATCTTAGATAATCAATTTATTTTAACTTAGGGTTCCAGTCCGTAGTCACTTGACCCTGTTGTATTAGGCCTGTAATGGTGCAGTACATACACCTTGGTGGGGGAATGTGTGGTGTAGCCATAGCATCTGGGAATCAAGGAGATGGATAGGAAGATGCCCAGGTCCCAATATCCCCTTCAAGGGCATGCTCCCTATGTCCTGAATTCCTTCGTGAGGTCCGACCACTTAAGGTCCACCACCTTCTGCTACTGCCATGGGCTGAGGACCAAGCTTCCACACATGGACCTTTGAGGCAAACTCTCCAACCATAGCAATAGCCTGTGAAATATATGCTATAAATGGTGAAGGGTACTCCAAAGAGCTTATTAGCACCAACAGTAAACAAACATTGAAAAAATGTTCCCGGACAAAGCAATGTGCAATGCACCACTAAAATGCAAACCTAATGTGAATACTTTGATTACATATGGATTGAAACTCACCAAAACTGAATGGTGTTAATTTGGAAAACTTCAAGACAAAGGTGGAAGGCCTTATAAAAGAAGACAAGCATGAATGGATAGAAACAAAACAGAATTTTCTTTTTCCCTGGGTTGGGTGAATCAGATTGAAAAATTAAACTTGCAGATGAGATAGGCAAATTATGACTGGAATAGTGGAGTAACGTGGCTCTCCTGCAATAAAGTGCCTATTTAATATAAGAAAATGGCCTGATAGGACAAGCGGTACAGGGGAGTTAGCGAAGAGCAGGTAAATTTATATTTAGTTTGAAAGGCCAGAGGGAATGTTCTTGAGTCACTCGGGGGACTTAAGAAAAATTTTATGTAACAACATACAGAACAAATGCCATGGCTAGAAGATAGATGTTACTGAGGACAGAAGAATGCAAAGTACATTGGATATGCATTGCCTTTTGTGAGGAAGGTGAATCTAGTCATTCTAATAATGGCAAGATAGGAATTAATTATCTGCCATAATTTGGGATTCACATGTGATGATAATTCCTGATATAATTTGTTAAGAGCTCATGAGGTACCAGACAGTGTGCTAAGTATATTTCATGCATTATCACATTCATAATTTTCATGATAACACTAAGAGGCTTTGTTATGATGCCCATTTTATAGCTGAGAAACCAAAAATCAAGGAAGTTAAATATATACACTAATTAGCATGAGACTTGCACTGGACTAGATTTTAAAACTCAGAATATATGTTATTCATATATGCAATAGGTCTGTGACACATGAAAATCAGCACGATTGCCATGGCCTGACAGTAGACTTCAATGGTGAAAGGGAAAACCCCAAGGCATGAGGCAACTGCGGTACCATCAGGAGTGAGGGAGATGTTAGGAGATGGGACTTCTGCATGTCATTTCAGTATGGGGAAAAGTTGTCCCTGTAGTTTTCATTGATTACATTTTAATTGATAGCAGCAGGGGTAGCAATGTGTACCTTTTGATAAGCTTTCTGTAGTTTGAAATTTTCAGATGTCACGTGGGGACGGAACACCCAAGTTAATGTACTTTCTGGACATGCTAATGTATCCCCCAGGAGGCAGAAGAGGGCCAGCCTGAAAAGAGAACCACTGGCAGCTGTGGTTAGCATGATTCTATCAGCCTTCAGCAAAAATGTTCTTTTAACTGTTTCTAACCCTTATCTTGAAAAGTTGAAACCTTTTGGTTAAGAGTTTAATAGAACTTCCATCTCTCAATGTTCAATCCATAAATCTTAATATATGTGACTAAAATTCATGCAAGCTCCTATATGAAGTCATTTGAAGGAAGAAAGCATTTCCTATTCCTTTGCATATTTTCCTCAATTCTTTTACATTTATGTATAAAATGATAACCCTGTGAATCTAATAGCATGCCTTCTTCTCTACCTAATTTGCATGGTGGATATTTTATAATATCCCTTGATGAATAAGAAGAGGAAAAAAATGAGCATTTAAAGTCCACAACAGGAGAATGTGGCTTTGGGTTTATTTTAATGCTGAACCACTGATAAGGTGAATTATCACTAAAACGCAACAATGCTGACATTGGCAGCCTCTCTACCCCTTAAGGCCAAGCAGACCTTTATTAGCACAGTGTTTAGAATTTGGATTCTAGAGGCAGACACCTACCTTCCCATCCTGGATGCATGACTTCCTAGCTCTGGAATCTTGGTAAAAGTTACTTAACATATTTAGGCCTTTATTTCCTTATCTGAGCAATGGAAATAATAATAGCACCAATTCATAATAATTTATAACCAATAATTACTGCTAATTATGATAAATGAGTCTGCATGTAAAGTGTTTGTAACATATCTTGGATCATTATGTGGTTAGAGATTGCTATTGCTATCAAGAGCAAAGATTGCTAGGTGGTCAGTGATGTTAATATAGCAGAAGAGGAAAGTGCTCTGTTTCAGGGCCACAATAATAGCTTCAAATTGAAAAGACATGTTGTGGAGCTCAAACACTGCTGCAGAATGGATATTCTCAGATACACAGTACTGTTTGGAACATATATGGAATCATAGAGTCTAGCAAGCAGAGACTTGTATTGATATATATATATATATATATATATATATATAGGCGTTTGTGAGGGTGGATGCACACACATGTGTGCACATGCTGGCACACAACACTAACAGAGATAAGGGTATTCAGAGATAAGGGTATTCTCTTTCTTATGTGTTTAGTCTTGAGCACACACTGATATATGTGTGTATATATATATGTATAATACACATATATACATGTGTATATGCTTATATATATACATATACATAATCATACATATGCACACACACAAATATATCCACTCAGAGGGAAGCATGGAAGGCTTTAATGTGTCTGCAAGCACACACGTGAACAGGGTTTCCCAATGTTAAGCAAAGCTGACAACAGCCACTATTGTCAGAATAATTCCCCTTTTCTTTGTAAGGAATCATTGTCATCCTTACTGAGATTCACTTCATCATCTGGCCTGTCACTTAACAGCGGCAGAATATGTTACAGAATATATCTTTGACAACTAATTTCTCTAATTACTCTGTTTTTTATGAGACTGCATCCTGGGCTAGATTTGTTTAAATACTATGATGTTGACATAGAATGGAGTCAACCTTCTGTCTGGAGGGTCTATTATTTTAGAGGTAAACAGTATTTAAATACACTTTAAATTCTTGCATTTAAGTTATCAAAACCAAATTATCAATGACCTCAGGCTGTTCAGATACCTAAAATTTTGTCCAATGTACAATCTGCAACCTTTTCTCTCTTATTCTTACATCTTTAAATTTGTAACGAGTGTCCCTTTGTTACATTATACTCTAGTTTTTCCAGCTAGTAGCCACCTAGAGGAATTTCAATCCATTCTTCATGTAGGCTATAGGTTTGATACAGTACACAATATATTCCCTTCAATAGCTTCTAAATAATTAATTAAATGCTAATATTGCTTTTCTTCTTAACAATTGTTCTTAAGTGTTAAATCAATCACAGATTAATTGAAATTTCTCACCATTTTCTCTTTTCTCTCCATAAATTAGCTTTTACTTTCATTTTCTTTCAGGGACCTTTTTTCCCCTTCTCTTCAGGCATTCTCAGAGGGCATCTAAAGTTCTTTGGCTCTGTAGTTTTGAAGTGTGCAATTTGGAAGGAATGTGGGTCTGGAGGGAATTAAATTAACTAGAAGCTCTCTGATTTTTTATTAAATTGCTTCTTTCAAAGATATTATAGAACATTTCAGGTATTCATTTTTAAATTTCTTCAAAAAAAGAGAAAAAGCATTAAAGTTCAGACAATTTGGATTCCTTTTTTGCTTTCCTTTTAAGGTCTGTACTCAAAATACCTTCATCATGTTTCTAGTGCAAAATTCCAAACATTAAGAAAATGCTTTTATGCGATTTAATTTTGTAAAAACGAGAGGCAAGAAACGAGGAGTACAGAACACCACAAAACAAAAAGAAACCAGCACAGTAAAGTATGGATGAGCTGTGTCTGAAAGCAAAAAAAAAAAAAAAGAAAAAAAAATTCCAAATGATGGAGAATTTAGACAGTGATCAGATATCAGCTGAATAATGTTCAGAAAGAACAAAGTGCACATTCTGATGGAGGAAACTCTGAGTACAACATTATAAGACAGAGCAAGACTATCAAGTTTTGTACAGTTGGGGTAGAAAAATCTATAAGGGCCTTTGTGGGTAACAACTAGGGCACTCATCAGCATTTCTTTTCTCCTTTGGCCTGATGAAAGGTAAATGTGTAATTGTGAAAAATGATTTAAGCAGCCCTTTAGAAATAGTCAAGGTGATACAGGACATAGCTGCAGTAACCTATATAGTCCTGGGATTCTTAACTGGAGCTTATGACTCACCAGACACCTTAGTAGAGATGTAAAAGCAAAATGAGATAAACCTTGGTCACTGGACATCTGCAATTTGACTATGTAAATTGTATCATGTGGATTATGAGTTTCAGTCTTCCATTATTCCCATCACTTTTAGTTTGTTTTCTCGTCAGCACTCAGAGTAGGAATAATACAGAAAACTAAAACAACAACAACAACAAATTTTTAGAAAATGCCAGAATTGTTCCTGCTGAAACAAAAATGCATCATGCCATTTTCATTTTCTTCTTAACTCATTTTGTCCCATCATCCCAGACCTGGGAGACATAAAAACCTAAATATAGTACATAATATATAATTGTACAATAAGCAACATAATTATAAGAAAGACCCTCTTTTAGGGAGAGATACCCTAGTGGGTAGTTACTTTCATTGTTTCCTTACTCGAGTTTCCTCCAATATTCACCAAACAACTTGAATTTCCTTAATGAAATTCAAGCATTCTATTCACAATAGCAAAACTATGGAACCAACCTAGATTCCTTTCAATAGATGAATGGATAAAGAAACTGTGGTATATATTCCAAATGGAATATTACTCAGCCTTAATGGAGAGTGAAGTTATGTCATCTGCTCGCAAATGGATAGAGCTGGAGAATATCATGGTAAGTGAAATAAGCCAACCCCCCCAAAAACCCCAAAGGCCTAATGTTTTCTCTGGTATGTGAATGCTAATTCACAATGAGAGGCACAGGGCAAGGGAAGATTAGAGGTACTTTGGATTAGGTAGAGGGGAGTTAAGGGAGAGGAGAGGGTTTAGAGGTAGGAAGGATAGTGGAATGAATCAGACATTATTACCCTATGTGCATATATGACTACATGACCAGTGTGATTCTATATCATGTACAACCAGAATAATAGGAAGTTATACTCCATTTATATACAATGTGTCAAAATGCATTCTGCTGTTATGTATAACTAATTAGAACAAATAAAAAAACTTAATAAAAACAAGTGTTCTATCATGATTTGAGATTATTCACATGCTGTTCACTCTGTTCCATGCCAAACTTGTTCTTTGACCCTCCATCTTTTAACTTAAGATTAGTCTCAAGTACTAGAGCACCCATAGAAACCTTACCATGTCTGGCCCAGAGCCCCTATCACTTGACTTAGTGCTCTGGCATCATAGCATCAATGGATTTCCATTTTTATATCTCTCCCCTTAGAGTGTAAATAGCTTTGGGGAGAAACCTTGTCAACTGATCCAATCTTGCTCCCCATGACTAGTAAAAGTGGCTGTCATCTAAGTGTGCTCATTAGATCTTAGTTGAGTGAAATGTCAAAGGGATTGGGATAATTTTATTAGAGGTATTTGTGTCCCCACAATGTTCATATATTGAAATCTAACCACCAATGTAATGATATTAGCAGGGGGTCCTGTGGGAGGTGATTGGATCATGAGAGCAGAGCTTTCATGAATGTGATGAGTGCCCTCACAAAGGAGGCCCCAGAGAGCTGACTTGTCTGTTCCACTATGTGAGGACACAGCTAGAAGGTGCCACCTAGGAGAAACAGCAAAATAGAATCTGCTACTGCCTTGGTCTTGTACTTCCCAGTTTCCAGAACTGTGAGAAATGTTTGCCATTTTTAGGTCACATGCTTATGGTATTTTCTTATAACAGTCCAAACAAACTAAGAAGGGAAAGATAAAGATGACCTAATGCACTGAATAAAATGAAGACCAGCGGATTGTATTCATAGGATCAATATCTGATCAATTGCTGGAGATGACTGCTATTCTATGAAACAAGAAAAAAAGGGTAAGCTACCCCAATGAACTTGTTTCATGCTGCTATCTATTGCATCTTTAATCTTTCTGTAAAGTTTTACCTTTTATTATATGTTGTGACGTAAGTAAGGGTATGTGTATCTATGTATGAGTTTCTGAGTTAGAGACTTTCCTATTTCTTTATTTTTAATTGCACAGAGGGACTGACAGAGTCTCGTTGCACACAGTAGGTAGGCATTTTACAGTTTACCATTGATAAAATATTTATTGGATGAAATAGCCTTGGGAAGAAGGCTCTGTGAAACTCTTGGAGTTAAAAACTAAATTATGTCAAATCTATAATCTATTCTTTCTACATACTGGTCATAATATTTCTTCAATGTATAAAGAAACTGACATTACAAAGAATGAGGCTATGCCCGATATTTTCTTTTATCTGTCAGTGGAATTAAATGTTCTTCAGCAGAAGTCCATAGCCATCTCTAGTTGTGGGTATCCATACGAATGAATTTTAATAGTTTAAAAAAATGTGAATGTTTGATATCAAGCAGAGAAAAGTTAACTCATTCAGTGTTTCATTTTTAATTTCAGATTGTGGTAGAATTATATTTTAAACACAAAGGCAGTATTTGATTATTACAGAGCCCAGAATGAGATTATTGTGGAAGTCTGTTCATAATTGAATGAAAGAGTGATTTACAAAATGTAGTTCTTGGACAGCAAGCATGATCATTACCCAAGAACTTGTTAGAAATGCAAACTCTCAGGCCACTCAACACTACTCAAATCAGAAGCTCTGAATGTGTGTTCCAACAATCTGAGTTTTAACAAGTCTTCCAGGTGATTGTGGTGTAGGAAAAACTTTGAAACATATTAAAATAAACCTTTCACAGCATGACTGGTTTTGTCACAGAGGTGACATGGTAGCACTTGAAAACTTTAGGATTTTTCTAGCCTGAAGCATTCCCTGGGAACTGGGCACTCTCCAACACTGCTGGAATGTTTCTATGCTCCCTCAAGTGCTTATCGCTGACTTGATCTGATGTACAGAAAGCAAAGTCCACATCCTCAAACCAGTTGGAAATACCAGGAACTGTTAGTCCAAAGTGCCAAAGGCAAATCCTACCTCACCCTTTTGACTTAGCAAGTGTTAGTGTAACTTTGAAAACTTGTAAGTTTCTAAATCAAGTTGAGTATGATCATAAGTGCATTTTTCATTCTTCCATGCTATCTCACAGCAAATGGAATAATAACACAACTGGATAGTTGGCAAATTTACATGTTTGAGCATAATAGCAACCAGACAATGGGATGGATTCTTCTGTGCTTTTCAGATAATAGATACCTATTTTTAACAAACATGAAGTATTTACACTGTTTTCCTTTTCCATTTCCTCCTCCTTCTTATACTATGTCGTTTCATCATTTTCCTTTTCCCCATTTCTTGATTAACCTTCTGTATAACAAGAAAATTTAGCTGATTATTAGAGATATGCTTGGAAATCATATCCAAGTGAGTGTCTACCTACTCTTTCAAAATCTCTCAAAAAGGAGGAGGGATGGGAAATGGAAAGAACTGTGAAGTGAAAGGATTAAGTTATGTTATGTGCACATATGCATATATAACAATGGATTCCACTTTATGTAGAACTATAATACACCAATTAAAAACAATTAATAGAAGTGACACAAATGAAATAAAAGAAGGTGATCAGGGGCTGGGGGAGGAGAGGGAAAGGGTAAGTACTAGGGATTGCAGTGAAGCAACTTATGTTGTACACAGGTATGAATATGTCAAAATGAACCGTACTATTATGTATAACAATAATGCATTAAAAACAAGTTGACTGCTCATGCTTTGATTATTTGAATATTAGCTCTGCTGTCTGTAACATTGCTTGCTCTTACTTTTAGACTCCCCTGTTTGGAGTAGTCAATGACAAAAGCCACTCAAGAAACAATATACCATTAGTGAATAGCTTTATGTTGGTGGCCATTTTTGATGGCTAACACCTTTCCTATTCCTTTAAATGTCTGTGAAATGAAAATGGCTATTTTGAATAAAATTGCATAGACAATAATCTCTACTCTCCAGATCAAAGAGTTGAAGTAAAAGAACATTTTTGATTACATATGCATATTCTTATATCCATCACACATGATAGAGAGGAAATGAAAAGTTATAGCTCCATTTTCTTGTATTTGAGGAAGCTATAAAGTACATATGTGACTCAGGTCATCTCATAAAGAAAAAAATAATTTGCAACATATAAAATACAGAGATATTTAATAGGGTTATAAAATCTCAGCTATCTACTTATTTTCTAGGAGTAAATTTATTCGTTATTGTTGCAGTTAATAATAGTAATGCCATTATGGATCTATGCATATATTTAAGAAACCACTATTTGCATTCTCCACAGAAAATAATTTTCCCTCTGGGATTTAATTGTGGCTCTTGAAGAGGGAGAGAAGTGAAATCATTATGAAATGCTGAGAGATTCATACCTTGCTGCTCATAGGTTTAACTCTTATTAATATTTATGTATGTAGTTTATTTTGTGTGGAAACGAAGGGGGTTAAATAAAAGACTCTGTAATTGGTATAAAGTGTGCGGGTGTGCAAATGTGGTATGTGGCTCATTACTATGACACAGGGGTCAGTAGCCAGGTTGTGAAGAGGAAAACCTTCTCACTTAGTAAGAAAATATAGCACCTCCATGTTTTTCTCCAGAAGTGGGGAATCCAGGAATGGATGCTTTTTCTTCATTGACTTAGGAGGCTCCTGATGCCCTATGTGCAGAAAGGTCTGGAGACTGAGGATAATTGTGTCAAAACATCAAGTGTATTCTTGACTTGTGTATCTGTTAGCACAGAGGGAACCTCGCCTTCATCTCAGACCAGTGTGGCATTCTCTTCTGTTTGGTTTCTCTCAGCTGAGCATAAGCTATTGCAGAATCATCAACACATAATTCCTTTCTAAGTGAAGCATTTTAAGCACTTTGGTCTATCTTGCTGGAGCACATATCCAGCAGCATTGTGAGAATGTACACTGTTAAGAACTAGCTTTGTGAGGATACACGAACTCATAATAGTCAGTGACAGAAGTGGGTGAACTAGGTCAGCCAAAGGAAGCAAGCACCTTCATTTACCCAGAGAACACAACTTGAATTGAATTTTTAAAATTTGAAAATTACAACTAATTAAAGAATCTTGTACCACGTCAGAGATGACAAGGACTAGGACAAGAGTTGCTAAGAAAGAAAATTCAGGACTTGTCTTTCAGTCATAACCTGAGGTTCTGACATGACACCTTGGACACCTTTTTGCGTTGGTATTGAACCACTGCCCCATTCCAGTAGTAACATGGGGATAAAATAAAGCACCCTCCAAGGAGGCATTTAGTGGTGAGCTAAGGCTGAGAGCCTTCAAGGACATTTATCTCCATAGTAGCAACGCTTGACTCTTTGTGGTCTCCACAAATCTCAGTAAAAGGCATTGATCGCCACTGTCAGTATGATTAGAGGAAGCACTGATGCATAGCATGTTTATGATTTTTGAAAAGAAAAAAAAAAGTCACATACATCACCCGTGTCCAGAGGAGGTTTTTATTCTCCTGGGAAAAGATATATTTTACTTTTTAAAGAGAAATTTTCTATTTTTGTTCCCTTCCTTATATGTATGGGCTTCTGTTTAAGATGTAACCTAGTCTAAGGGACCATGAGTTGGCACTTGTGCTGTGATCTTAATCAATTAACTTAATTTCTCTGATCTTCAGCATCCATGTTTTAGAAATAAGATGATTGTCCCTCTTAATATGTTCTTCACCTTGAAAATTTATGGTATTCTGTGATGCAGACATTGTTTCACACTTTGTTCCAGTGTGCACTTGGGGTTTACCATACAGAGTCAAACATCAGTAAAGTGATTCCCATTCATTCAGTCCCCAACAGTTGTTTAAAACCAATTAGTCACTTTTGGGGAAAGGAGATGGAATATAGCGTTGTGCAAAACATTGTCTGATCTCTGGGAATATTCAGTACAATATGTAATGCAAGGAAGAAGTGTTAAATACCATAAGAAAGTTATAAACACTGTTATCATTGACCTTACATTACTCTTCACCTTATCCTATTGACATTTTAAGACAAATGGGTAATTTTTTTTTTTTTTTTTGGTCACGTGAAGCTTTCCTGTGCACTGTAATCCATTTAGCATGATTTGTAGCCTCTTCTGTATTGCGGTTGAGAAGCTCTGCATTAAAGGAGGACAATGCCGGGTTTCTGATCTCACGACTAAAAGGCTCAGGGGTCACTCTAGTTAAACTGGGCTAACTGGGCTGCACGAAATAACCACACAAGAGACACAAATACCTGTTTCTTTGGTGTTGCTGTGACGGCTCCTCTGACTTTAAAGGTCCACAGAAAGAGAGAGAGAGAGAGAGAGAGAGAGAGAGAGAGAACAGGCTGAGCTGACCCCTTTTATTGAGGAGAAGCTATTCAAATGAGGCAAGGGGTCAGGTTTCAGGGGGCTGAGTCTATCTTCATGATGTCCACTGTCAGCAGGTTGACTGACACCTGGGTAGGCCACACCCAAGGGCACAGTAAGAGGAGGGGACACACACAAGGCACTTCCATGGAAGATTCTATCCTAAACAGGGCAAGGGGTTATATTACAAAGGAACAGGTGAGCATAGCTTCACCCATGGGGCTGTAGCAAGACACACCCATTTCTGTGACTGAGCGCCTCAGCACCCAGCTGGGGAGTGTAACTCAGTCACCCATAAGGTTGGCCTCCCACAGGACAAGAATCTCTGGTTTTCAAAAAGGACTCATCAAAGAGGATTCATTTGACTTTTGTTTTAAAATATGGGGAGTTAGAAGGTTAGTGATATATTTGCAATCCAACTTTGAAGGACCGTGATCTTGCCAAAGCCAGGAGGTGATGATTGAGATGGGGAATTGTTACAGACAGGGTAGTAGTTGAACATGGTCTTTGGAGAAGACCAAAACTGGGATTCAAATTCTAAACCCCAAATTTACTAGTTGTGTGATCTGAGACAGGTAATCTAAGAGTTCTGCTTGCAATTATGAGGAATATAATATGTAAATAGGAAGCACATGCTGTGATTGTCTTGGTGAATCAGGTACAGAGTCTTGACACCCCAAAATATGCCCATGGGTTGAGAATTTTCTTGCAAGTTTCTTGTTATTGATAATGAAATACTAACATGTATGATGTTTTAATTTTATATTCAGTGGGAAGCATCAACAATATTTCTGATAAAGACACTCTAACTCACTGATATGCTTTCTTGATTATTTGAAAGATGGAACAAAAACATGTATATGAAAATTGAGAATTCTGCACGTGTTCATAGAGGGGTATCATTAGCAAATGTCAATCTTAATGTGGGTTAGAATTGAAAATTGCTGTTCAAGCAATTGCTCAGTCTGAATTAATAACTGCACTTTCCTAGCTGACCAAGTCTAACAGTTTTCAGTGGTAGAGGAGGGGTAGCACTTGAAACTGGAATCTTGGTATAATATATAAATGTGGATTGATTATAGAGATCTAGATTTTAATAGTTTTCAATAAACTAGTTAGTTATTCAGATATTTTGTTAGCACGGCCTTGATTTGGGTAATTGTGGAGATTAAAACCTGTGGTTTCCAGTACTGAAACTTCTGCTTCCGCAATTTCAATATATTCAAATCTTAAAATAAACGGTCACATTAGAGCTAAATTAACACAGATTTATATAATAGTTAAAACTGATGGCAACCAACTCCCCAAGGACAGGATCTCTTCCAAGCACTGAATGTTTTATTCCTGTGGGGTAAGGCATTGCTATATGACCTATTAAGTTTGAGCCTTTTTCAAGGCTCACTACTTCATGGCACTGCTGCTTCAAGTAGGGTGTTGCATTAGTGCCAAACCCTGCATCACATATATGTGACTATTGCTGATAGGTGGCAGCTCCAGCAGTGGCTACTTAACCATCTCTAGGAGAGGCCTGCCTAAGGAGAAAGGTGATAAATGTCACAATGGGAGATTAATTGCATATGTTCTGTGTGACATGACATCCCATAGGACTTAGGAAGATGTTTGTGGTTTTAAAAAGCATACTGTAAATATCAGGCTTGGCTCTGGCTGTGACCCTGCCAAACACAGGGCTAATGTCATTTGTCATATTCAGACATTGCCTTTTAAAAAACATCCTTGTACAGGCTGCTATCAAGGTGTGATGTGCTTGATGGCTCTGAGGAAATTGTTCTCCTTATAATAAGGGGATAGAAAGACAGAAAAGCAGCAGGGAAGAGGAGAGGTAGTGAACCCTAGGATGGAACAAAAACATGTCACTCAGGGGAATGGGTAAATTATGTTCTGATTTTTGATTAATGAAAGTTACCAGATAGATTTTCTTATGTCTACTGGCCTATTTTTTAATGGGAATCTGTGAGAAGAGAAGCTCAGATCCTGCCAGTGTTTAGTGAGAGTTCTTTGGAATCCCTCTTGGAGGAGAAGATTACAAAGTGAAGGGGCAAGAGAAAAAGGATTTACTGTTGTCCAATTATAGCATAGTTGACAGTTTCAGAACTGTGCATCATGCAATTTCAGATTTGAGCCAAGAATCCATATTTGAGTTAAATATGTATCTTCTTTCCATCACTTGAGTTATTTTTTTTTTAACTTGTACCCTTCGCTGCAAAGCCTAAATGGTTGACTTGTCTTACAGATTTCTTCCTCTGGTTAGACCTGTGCATATCCCCACTTCTCAGGCTGAGTGGAACCAGAACATATTTTTGCTTGCACTAGACAGATGTTCAGAGCATGAAACCCCACCCGAAAAAGGGCCATGATGCATTACCATCCATCTGGCCACTGAAATGGCCAGCCACTGACTCCCGTCCATTAAATAATTAGCTTTATTTTGGATAATACCTCTTCCACCTGAGACCTGGAAGGCTTAATTCCATTATTGCCTTTGCCTGTTTTTCCTTCAGTGATTTAACACAATGTGCAGCTTCTCATGACTGGTAGTTTAAATCCCTGGTGGCAGTAGGGAAGGCATGATGTGAAACCAAAGCATATCTGAGGGGAAATGAGGCTTAATCTTCCATTGCTTGAGTTGTTGTGATCACGTGTATCCTGAGCTGAAGCTGAGTATGAGGATCCTATGTATGGAAATAAATTATGCTGTTGCTATAATGAGCCTTCTCAGATCTAGAAGGCAAGCATTGATGAGGCTGTCACATGCTGTGTCCTCTGTTTCTCTCTCTTCCCTATCTCAGTTTTACCCACTGTCCCCTCCAACTCCTCCTTCCTTCTGTTTCTTCATTTGTAACCCCAGTTTCTTCTTTTCCATTTCTCATTTCCAGATTTGAAAGCGAGAAGTAAGTTGTTAGGAAGGAAAATTTTCTAAGCCTCAGTCACATTGTGATCAAGAAATCATTTTGGGCTCTGTGATTGTCTTCATCTGGACCAACCACTAGTTATGCTTTTCATTAATTTACTCATCCAGTTATACATTCATAATGATTCTTCCTCGAGTGTTTACTGTGTATCAGATATTAAGCTAAGCTGAGAGAAACAGCCCATAAGGCACTTATAAATAATTACAAGGCAATGTAGTGAGTGTTATGAAGGAAATGTTTTCCAAATGCCAAGAGACACCATTAGAAGAAATTGCTAGCAGGTAGGGAGGGAAAGGGGTTGGAGAATGTACTATGCAGCAGTGATGTCTGAGATAAAACTTGATGGATTAGTAGATGGACAGATCCATTCCAGTAACAGGCATGTTCAAATGCACAGAAGCATAAAGAGGCTTGCAGTATGGCATTGAGTGAAAAAAGTAATTTAATTTGATATGACTTGAACAGAAGGTCAGAGTGGAGTGACTGGAGAAGAGGTTAGATAGGGACTTTGCCTGGGGTTTTAATTCACCCTTTTGTAAAAATTAACATTGGAAGAATTATGTCATTTGGATTCAGAAGGGGAAGAAAGTCAAGGTATGGAGATCTGTAGAGAGGCATTTGCAATATTTTAGATGTAAACAGGAAATTATATCCTGATGGAAACAGAAAAACAATATAGAGATAATATGAGAGAACACGGAGAACATAGGCTAGATAGCATTTTTTTTTTTTTTTTTTTTTTTTGGATAGAGGAGGAAGGAAGTCTTTCTGCATAGAATAGAAGAGAAGTAAGATGTGGTTATCCAAAATGATGGAATAGGATAGGGATACCAGGGTGTGGTACCAATCAGTTGGTATTGCTGGAATAAAATTGAGAGGTAGAAAAATTGAAAGTAGAAACACAGATGTGTCTCAGGAGAGTGGGGAGCTGAATCTCTGAACCTCGGTTATTGTATTCTGATGAAAGAAAATTTAGAGTTAGACACCAATAGCCATGCAAGGGAACTTTATCATAAGTGAAGGTAAAGTGGAAGCAAAGTGAGAATATGGATAAAGTAGAGTAAAGTCAAGCACAGAGCAGTCTCAAGAGAAAATGTGGGCTGTGTCTAGTCTGAGAATAACAAAGAAGACAATGCTGTTTCCAAATTTATTATGATTTGATGTTTGCCTTGAGAACTGGGGACCACCTTCTGCAGAATTTGCCAATCAAGTGTTCAAGTCCTTCTTCCCCTTGGGTAGTAGAATTTTTGACCCTGAATTGGTCCTTTTCAGAAATGTCATAGTGATCATCTTATTCAGGGGAGCTTCATCTATAAGTCAATCCTATGTTAATATGGGAACTTGGGTCAGTGGAAGGTCAGAAGGTAACTTAGTGTGCCTGAGTTACTAAAGAAACCTCACTTGCAAGATATAAGGAGGCATCTGTGGCCATAACTCCTAGCTTTACCCTGACCTCAGTGGACTCTGTCAAGATTCAGTCCCATTAATCCTTCTTTCTTGATGCATTTTTCCAATTAGATCCCCAGTTAGCTCTTTTGTTTTCTATTTTGCTTATTCTCAAGGTCTCTTTACTGATGTTTTTCTACAAGTTATCTGCTACAATTTATTTACTTATCTGCCTTGAATTAGTTTAAAGAAGACTTTAAAAGTAACTTTAAGAAAACCTGGGACCTTGCCATGCATTTCATTGTTGATTACTACTACCCAACAGGTGGAACCAGATCACAATAGAGATTAAACTCTGTATTTGGAAGCTTAGGTTTTGCCTTGTAGGTGATATAAAGCCCAAAAGACTTTGGCTAAGTAACACAAGAAGGATCTGCTATATTGAAACATTACATCACACTGCATACATATTATAATTGTTATATGTTGATCAAAAATTAAGAAAATAATATTAAAAAGATTTTAGTCTTCCAGCAGTGTGGAGGTTGGATTTGAGTTAGGCAAGCTTAAAAACAAAGCCATGAATAGGGAGGAATAGCCTTGGAAAGACATGTGGAAAATGTAAAACAGGGTAGAACTAATATGGATAGAGATCTGGACATAGTTTCCAACACAAATCAAGTGTTTGATTCTATATTCAGATAAAATCTGGTGTCTTGGTTTATAGTTCATGTTTTTTTCCGAAGCAGACCCTGAGATAAGAATTCAAGTGGTAGCAGTTTATTTTGGAAAGCAAGAAAATGCCAGCAGGAAAATAAGGAAGTAAAATTGGAAAGAAATTTCAATGAATAAAAGGCATATTTTCAAGCAGATTAGCACCATGGGCAACTGGCACTTAATCCTGCTGAGGAATTTTGGACTACAGTATAGAATATATACTTTAAAGGTATCTTAAAAGATATCCATAAATATACACTACAAAAGGGGAATGGAGGTAGAATATTTATAAACCAACTCTCAATAGTTATTGGTCAAAATCATAGGATGTCAGTTCCCTGGTACATCTACCTGCTATGTAGAGAGATGTGAATTCTGAAGTAGCACGTCAGGACAGCATCCACTGAAATGGTAAGGTCTCAGGAGTAAAAGCAGGTCAGCCTCATATTCTGTCAAACTTGATGAAATAATGAGATAACTCCCAGTTTACGTGTTGTGTCAATGGTTAGATGGTCATTCCATTAATGGAGAGAATAAAGGAAGAGAAATGGGCTTTGCAAGAAAAACTGAATTGAATGCCGGACCTATTGGGTTTGAGATCTCTTCAAGTGACTATGGGTTGCCAGGAGACTTAGGGAAATAGGAAGACTTAGGTTTGGAAGTGAGCAGCATGTGGGTAATGTTCAATTAAGGCAGACATGCATACAAATGAGATCATGAGGTTGATTGTGCAGTGAGAAGAATAGTGAACCAAAGACAGAACCCTAGAGATCACCCCCATTCGAAGGGTACTGGTAAGGAGATACATGACAAAGACAGAAGGAAATGAAGAGAAGTGAGGAGTCACAGAGACACCAAGAGAGTTTAAGAAAAAAGTCAGTTACTTATTGTACCAAGAATAACATAGAGGTTTAACTAGTTACATCTAATTGGTGCTTATTAGGTCTTTAGTAATCCTAGTAAGAACAGTTTGCAATAGAATGATAGATATAAGATTGTAGCAAGTTTAGCACTGAGCCTACCCTATCTGTAACTGAGAGGAAGATTAGGTGAGAGCAATGGGGAGATTTAACTTCAAGGCAGATTTTATGCATTTTCATAGACCAAAGGAAGAAGGAACTAGTAAAGAGTAAGTTGAATGCAATGGGAAGAGAAGGACTACAGAGTGAGGCAAAGTCCCAGAAGAAGCAGTGCTAAAGGAATTTTGTGAAGGTAACCCCTAACAGGAAGTAAGGATAGCGGGCTGGGGATGTGGCTCAAGCGGTAGCATGCTCGCCTGGCATGCGTGCGGCCTGGCATGCGTGCGGCCCGGGTTCGATCCTCAGCACCACATACAAACAAAAATGTGGTGTCCGCCAAGAACTAACATAAATAAATAAATAAATAAATAAATAAATAAATAAATATTAAAATTCTCTCTCTCTCACTCTCTCTTTAAAAAAAAAAAAAAAAAAAAAAAAAAAGGATACCCCATCCTATGAGACTGTATAAAATGGGTGAGAATGAGCACAGGCAAATTTAGGTTGATGGAGGGGGAAGTGGGGATACACATAAGGGTATCCTCATAGTCTTAGTAACCTTAAAGATGTAATGGGGCAGATGCTTTTATAAGACCCCATAGAACAGAGCTCATCAGGAGACTAGGGGAAAATGACTAAGGTTTGGTGTTATTGTGGACATGAGAGAAGAAACCCAGTTCAGATAAAAAGGATTGCTGGGATTCTGAGGATTTTGCAGATTAAGTATTCATAGCAGAGGGGCTTTCTGATGCTTCCCAATTGTGCTCTATCACCTGAGTGTAAGAACAGAAAAGACTGAATTATATTGCCATCTTTGCTTTTTAGGGCAGGTGATGTCCATAACAAAGGGGTACAAGGGACCTTCTCCCTCCAACTACCAATCTTCCTTTATTTACCAGATTTATCATATGAATAGTCTATAGTTTCTTTCTTTGCCTTCTCCATACTAACTCTCCTCAAATCCTGACACCGGTATTTCATCCCCCACACTTATCTGTTAACTGTTTCCTTTAAGATCAATATGAATATCTTATTCACAAAGTCAGTGTCCTTTTCTCCCATTCTTATTATAGTTGTTTTAGATTTATCTGTATGTAACATACGCTGGTAAACTTTCCACTGTGTTTGGAAGAATCCCTGTAATAGTCAAGTTAGCCTGGATTATAGCATGGAGACAAAAAACCTGCCTCCACAATTTCATTTTGGCTTTACACAACAAAAATTCTATCTTGCACCCAAGCTACATGTTCACCATAGGTTGAAGACTTGGGTGCTCTGTGCATTGCAAATCCTTCAGAAGCTAGCCTGATGGAGCATCTCTCTATTTTCACAGTCTCTCTCAATCTCCACTTCCACTAATGCAGGAGGAGAGAATTGTGGCAAGTCTTTTCTGCTTCCTATGATTTCCATTCAGAAGCAGTACGTTAATGTTCTCATTTTATTGGCCAAATCAAATCACATGAACACATAAAAGTAATAAGGGAAGTGCAATATAGTTCACTCAAAAGGAAAGACATAATATTTGTGAACAATTCCAGGGTTTACTTACCCTTCAGCTTCTATGATAAATTGCTTTACTGTTCAGGTTTTCAGACTACCTTTTGGCCTCCTTCAGCCCTAGCCCCTTTTACCTCCTATCTGTGCATATGTACCATTTTGGTTCTTAGCCAGATATTTCTACATTCTGTCCCTAAGTACTCATTCTCTCTTCTCTTCAGATGATTTCCAGGCTCTTGACCCTTGTCTCAATCTACACTCCTTTCCTAGGCCCATACTATTTATTACATGTATCCTGAATATGTCCATTTACATGTTTTGTTTTCATCTCAGTGGGAAGGTATCCAAAACAGCATTTACAAACTGACCATTGTTCATATTTCTTGTGACTGAATTCTTTTTTCTTTTAGAGGTCCTGCTCAGAATCTCAGAAGCCTTGCTAGATCATCTTTTCTTTGAGGTCAAACATCTGTTTTTACATCAGTTTTCAGGATGCACACACCATGGGTTTTCCAAAAAACTCTGGCAGGTGATTTTATTTCCCACGATTCACACAAAGTCACCCACCTGTGGTCACCAAAATATGTTGAATCTTTACCCCAAACACTAAGGTATCAATTCTGTAGCACAAACCAGTTGGATGTCTTATCATTTAACTCAATTTGATACTATCTACTTGCAGATAGCATCCAATTCCATAGGTTAATACCTCAGTCCTACCAAACTGCCCTCCATTTCAAATGCCAATTGCAATCTTTAGGTTATAACCTGTGCTTGTGACTGGTATGCTATAAATCAGGGATCCCACAGTGCCCTCCTAGGGTTTGTTTAATTCTCCATAGCAGATCACAAAACTTGACCCATTTGTTATAAAAATATTACAATGAATCCAGATGAATAATCAGATGGAAGAGAGGCTTAGGGTAAGGTATGCTGGAGGGATCACAGAGCATCCATATCCTCTCTGGACATACACCCTGCAAGAACCTTCAACTGATAAACTAAGTGAAAGCTCTAAACCCTATAGTTTTGGGGGGTTCGGGGGCTTCATAACATAGGCATAAATGATTATATTATTGGTCATTGGTCATTGGTGATAAACTCAACCTTCATTTCTCTTTCCTCTCTGGAGTTTGAGGAGCGAATTTTAATGTCCCAATCTTTTAATCACAACCTGGTTCCACTGGCCCTCCTTTCCCGATACTATACAGGGAAACTCAGCCACAGGTTTTCTCATTTTAATATAAAAGAACACTTTAGAAATTTCAAATGTTTGAGGTACTAAGTGTCAAGAAATGAGGATGAAGATCTAAGATATACAATAATATATGCATGCTTATTATATATAGATATATGCATTATATACATGTACATATAATAGATATCATATATTATTGATATATAAGCAATATGTGTATAAATGTACACACAAATATATATTATATATACACATATACATATGGCATATTAGCTTTATATATTATATATAAATACTATATAATCACAATAGTATATCTTCAATTTCTTTTTTTAAATTTAGTCTTTAAAGAATAATAATAGAGCCATGTTTTCATGAAATGTTTTATTCCTATCCATATTTTTTACTAATTCAAGTGTAGAATCTTTATTTCATTATTATTTTTAGTTTTAGCATAAAATAGATATTTTAGGAGCCCAAAATATAATTTCTTCTTAACTCATAAATTCAAGGTGGAATTAACACATGCAAGTTCATATCAAAGGAAAGAAACCTCAATAAAAGGTAATTCTGAGCAGTGGCTTCAAACTCTTGCTTATATAGAATCTAGATCAGAGAGTTTTAGATAAGGGATAGAACAAGGAAAGCAATTTTGGACTTCCAGAGGTCTAAACTATGAGAAGGTAAATATGTGGGACACTAATGGTAGATAAAGCCTAGTTCTCAGATTCCTGTGATGCTGTCTCTGGGCTAAAGGAATTGTCTGCAGTTAAGGAAAATTAATATTCTGTCTTTAAGCAAGAAGTGGGTTGGGAGAAGGTAGAGCTATTCTTCCATTTGCTACTTCTTAATTGCCTAAAACTTAAACATAATTATATCAAAGAGGCATGTTTAGGGTCCCTGCGTTTTGGTTTCCTTCAATATGAAAGGTACCTGGTGTTTCTACCCCTCAGACCAGCCTCCACAACTACCCCAAGGAAAAGCATTCTCCAACACCATATATTTAGCTGGCCTGCTTCTGAAATTTATACAGATATGGTCAGATTATATCCAACCTTTATTATTTTGTTTAATATTATGATTGTAGGATTAATACAAGTCATTGCATGTATCATCACTCTAAAATTATTCCATATATAAATATACTGTATTTTTCCATTCTACTATGGATATGTTTGTGTTGTTTCTAGTCATATATTATTAATATATTTGGTATATATTTTGTTGAATATTTGTATGTATTTCCATTGAACAAAGTGTGGCATTTCTGGGTTTATAGTTAAAATTTAAGAGTCACTAACAGTTTTTCAATGTTTTTATACCGATTTATACTAACACCAGCCTGTATAAGAATATTAGCTGCTCTATTTTCTAGCCAACATTTGAAATATCTTTTATTTTAGCCTTTTGGTAGAGTTTAGTGGCATAATCTTATGTTTGAATTCAAAGTTCTCCGATTATAAAATAATTTGATTACTTTTTCATGTGTTATCACTATTTGAATACCTTCTTTGATGAAGTTTTTTTTTCTATTGAGTGTTGTATCATCTTGTTTCTTTTAGAAATCATTTACATATTATAGCTATGAGTTCTTTAGCATTTATATCTCATAACTAAAGTCAGGTCCAGGTTGACTAAAGATTAAATGTGAATGGCAAAAATTAGAGTATCTTTAAGGCAAAAATTCCTTAAAAAGGACATAAAAAATCACCAAGAATTAAAAAATGACAAATTGAACAACATTAAAATGAAGTATCTCACTTATTGTCAACAATCCACACTTATTTATTCTAGGAAGGTTAATTTGGGTCTTTTTCTTCCCTGGAAATTTCAGTTACCTGCATATGCTTCACTGTGTCCAGAAAAAAAATTTTAATTATGAAGACTATTTTATTTTTAGCTTTCTCCAGTTTCAAGAAGTCTCAATTTTAGAAAAATTATTGGTGAGTTTGAAAATATCAACATACAAACTTGTAACTGAATTATATTGTAAGTGAAATATTAAGAAACATAAAAAAATAAAAAACTTTGTAGTTATTCCTCTGCTTTTTTAATTTCATCTAAAGTTAAAGGTGATTTTATTTTTGGAGTTACATAGACTCTAGAACCAGACAGGAATACTAGGTTGATCACATTAGCTAGGTTTTGGGTGTCGTTAGATTAGCAAAACAGTTTTAAAACATAATTTTTAACTATTTGCTTAAAATTTTCACTGGTAGAGAGAACTGAGCTCTTTTGTTATTTTAAATATCCTAAATGAGATTCCGTTTGGTAACTTACAAAGAATGGAGAAACTAAGTATTGACATGACTGAGTCTCTAGAATCAGTTAATCTTATCCAGATAGTAGAATCCTAGAACATAATTAAAAATCCTTGAAATAAGTAGGATTCAAGAGAATGTGATTGAAGTCTTACCTATATTCACTTAAATAACAGGTGACTTTAGATTGGACACACCATGTTTTTTTGGTCTCTGTTTTCTTATTCTTATAATGAGATAATTGTACTGAGTCATTTTCTGAATTTTAGGTAGATTATTATGGTGAGATACAATGGCATTGGTTTTTAACTTGACAACAGAGAGACAGTAGAAAAGCAATACAATGCTTTCCATTTATCCACAGTTACAAACTGTAGTTTTTGTTCTGCATGGTCAACCATGGTCAGTACAATTCAATAAGATATACTGAGAGAGAACCACATTCATGGTAAATTTTATTACAGTATGTGGTTATGATTGTTTTATTAGTAGTCATTGTTGGTAATCTCTTACTCTAATTTATAAATTAGGTATATATAGGAAAACACATAGTGTATATAAAGGATTGGTCCTATCCACAGTTTGGGGAATTCACTGGGGGTCTTGAAGTGTATCCTCCATGGATCAGAGTAGACAATTGTATTTAGCCTTTTCTATTAACTCTAAGTATTGTTGTTTCAGTTCTGAGAGCATCTGGAAAAAGGAAGTAGGAAATATTATCCCAGTTTAATTTTGATCAGGCTTCTGCTTGAAGTCATTCCATCTTCAGAGGCAGAACCCTGGGTCAATGACCAGCTGGAGGAGTCCACTCATGTTGGAGCAGGCAGCTTAGCTTCAGAGAGTACCCTCCATACATGACCCCTCTATCCAGAAGACATTAGACATGCAAATTGCTAAAACAGAATTAAATGGGAAAAAAATTGGAAACGATTTTTAAAGAAAGAGAGAGCATTACCAAAAAGCTAAATGCATTCCACAAATAGCTGAGAAAAACAACTGCAAAACCTCAAAACCCTTCAACTAGAAAGAATAGATGATGCTGTATCCATGGATTGAAAGGAATGGGAAAATGAAATGAATACTTGCAAATGTGTGAGCAGAAGGAACTGGCAAATAAATGAAAAACAGCCCAAAGGTGAATAAAAATAAGGGGAATAGTCATGAGACTGTGAATCAGGAAGGTGGAAAGAGTAGCGGAAGATAGTGGGGTTTTGAGTCACTCACCATGAAGAGAGTGAGTCCCTGTCTTTAGGTGAGTGATGATGGATAACTGGCAGAACTCTGGCATTGCTCATATGTTAATTCTGCTTCAAACTGTCAGGAGGAGCTCTTCTTCCTGTTGGGATCATTTCAAAAGCCCCAAGGCCACTGCAGGAAGGAAAAGGAGAAGAAGGCATTATACAGTAGGAGTGAGGATTAGGGATGAAAACAGATTGGGGGAGGGGTGCTGTAAATAGAGTCTCATTAGCACAGGCAGGCTTGGTGCCTGATTAATTATGGAGCACTTGATAACGTCCTGAAGTCATGGAAATCAGGAGAAAAGGCACAGATAATTGAATGGATTTGAAGAACTGGCAGGGTTGAGAGTGTCATTAACATATTTTTGCTGTTGTTGTTCTTCTTGGCATCTGCCCTTGTCACAATTGACTCTGGGCTTTGATAGCTGCACATTTTTGGTGGAAGGCAGGAAGAAGAGATAGGAAAGGAGAATGGCAAGGGGAAGTTGTTGTCCTTTATAGAAGCCCAGGTCCACTGGGGTTTGCACCTAGTCTTGTTCTTTGGAGTAATCCCTATCTTTGTCTCTTTCCATTACAAAGAATTAACTTTTCCTTCAAGCATGTCAGTGTCAGTTTCCTATAGAGGAGACCTCAGGATGGGTGTGTGTGACAATGGTTTTGATTCTCAAGATTAATCTTTTGGGACTGTATTTAGGAAGCTAATAAAATCTATAAGTCTCCTCTGAAACTTTCCCTACTGTTAGACATTCTAATGAAACATTAACAATATGCAAAGTGTCAATAGATACCCCTTTGCATGCCACTGTACACACACCTTTAAAAATGTGAATTCTTTAGCTGCTGAACTTTTTCATTCTCCCTATAGATAGCTGAGCTTTTGAGAAATCTCTGTGGTTGTTTATTAGAATGCTAGAGATAAAATTCTGAGGGAAAATTTTGCAATATAAGCATTTACAGATTAGTCCAGGAGCAAATTTGATAAAGCAAACCAGGAAGCAATAGCAATTTCTCAATTCTCCCTGGAGGAGGAAAGTGGGTGTACATCCAGGGACTGTGTTGCAATTGTGCATGGAGATTGAGCTGCCTTCTGAGACTCTGAATATGTTCCAGGTCAGTGGGATATTGCTTGACATGTTCAGTTCTGCCTGTGGCCTGCAGCAGGGTGGTGTGGAGATGGGAGGCTTAACAGAGAATGCCAGGGTCTGAGTAGCAGCAGCTGCCTTTGCTGGCTTTTTAGTGCAGATAATAAAATAGCTTGGAGAGTATCACATGAGATAGAATTGTTCTATAGAAAATACTGCCACTTGGGATACTGCCAAGCTTTATCTATCCCAAGTGTTTTCACACTCAGTTCATTTTTTTTCCTCTTCCCTATTTTTTAAAAAAAATTTTGTTAAAAAAATAGAAAAACCAGACCAGATTGAATAAAAATTGACCTAACTGCTCATTAGAACACAAGCTTACTAGTACCTCTTTAGATTTATTTTATTTGCACAGAAATAACAATAAATCCTCTCTGAACAATAGCTCCAGGGCATAGATAAACTTGGGGCTGGGCTACAGAGAGTGCTCCCAGGCAAACAGAGAGGGGAACATGAGTAGCCATTAATAGCACTGTTTCTTTCTTTCTCTCTCTCTCTCTCTCTCTCTGTTTGTGTTTTTTCTTTGAAAATTATACTATGTCTGGTTTGGTTCAGTCAGGAATTCTTTTATTTATAGTTGTTTCCCAACTTAGTAGAATATATATCTAGATTATATTGTCAAAGCACTCAAATATTTCCTTTGGTATTCAGAATTAACAATTCATGGAGAAGCCTTCATATGTGAATCACATATTCCTTCCATATTAGTAACTCCTAGGATCAACCAGAAGAGTATTGGCATGAACATACTTTATATACAGAGTTATGAAAAATTGTGCTGTAAATGGGTAATAATGAGTGTAATGCATTTCACTATGTATGTATTAAAAAAAGAGTATTGTATGAAAACTGGTTGGTCGCCTCATGTGCAATACAAATTATTAACAGGGAGCATGCTATATCCACTGGCCTAGTGATCTGGATCTGGCTTAAATGGATGTGCAAAATGTCACAGAATACTTAACATAGAAAACTTTAGCTTTATTGAAAGAGGTCTTACAATTCATCTTAAACTTTTTGAATTGCTCACACATTTGGGTCTACTTCAATTCTTTTTTTGTTTTTTTGTTTGTTTTGTATTTATTTAGTTCTAGCATTTCAAGAGAAATAGTTTTAAAAGAGGCTCTGAAATGTAGTTTCTAGATTAGTTGAATTCATTCTTCACTGAGCACCATGCTTAATTCACTAATTGGTTCTAGATTGCCTGTGGGACAGTGCAAACTCAGCTCACAACCACCTTGAACCACCATAGGGAAAAACATGAAAACTGTACCCCAAAGCAGTTGTTCTCTCATAGAAACACTCTTCAGAAATTATTTATAATGCCTAAATTCATAAACTAGAAATTCAATAAATTACATGCCAATAACATGGGAATTAGGAAGAAAAGAAGGTTTTGGTTTAATGTTGCTCCAAATTTTGTTAGGAATTCTATTGATAAGTATCTATCAAATCTGAAAGATGGTTTTTCCAGAACATTTTTCCCTTTAATATCCTGTTTCTTTGTGGAAATTATTATATTCTTAAAGTTAAGTTTTGAACAGCAAAATAGTTCTCTACTAGTGATTATTGTTAGTAATGATGCTACTTAAGTGACTTTGTGTTACAGAAGTTTGAAGCAACTTGTGGATTGGCATGTTCATCTAAATTGATATGGGATGGATTAAAACTGCTATGGTAAGAATAACTGATACTTGATTTCTTCTGTTCGAATTTGCATTGCACATCAGGGCATAACTATATCCTCTTGAGTAAGAATTTAACTATATACTCAATATATAAAATATACTTGTGTATATTTGTAATTCCTCTTTGACTTTTACAAACTCATTTAAAATTTTTTTCTTTTGGGCTGGGGATGAGGCTCAAGTGGTAGTGGGCTTGCCTGGCATGCACGGGGCGCTGGGTTCGATCCTCAGCACCACATAAAAATAAAAATAAAGATGTTGTATCCACTGAAAACTAAAAAATACATATTAAAAAAATTTCTCTCTCTCTCTCTTTAATTTTTTTTTTCTTTTAATCTTGTGTGTTAAATTATCTTATTCCCAGGAAGAGAATACCTTAGTAGTTTAGTAGATTTGATGAACCTACTTGGTAATTTGAGTGTAAATAAAACTGTTGCTAAGATTGACACCTCTGATCCACAACTCAGGACTATGTTTTATTTCAACATCTACAAGCGGAGGGGAATAGAAAATCAGACTTTCAGATATTTTGTCAACATTCTGTTAAGTGTCCAGATGTGTTAGAAACATCTGGTATTTGATGATTTTGTTTTTTCCCCTGGTTGTTTAGTATTACATAGTCTCAGATATGTCCCCTTAATTTGAAGACCCTGATGATCTCTTAGAGCAATGGATTTCAGATCGACTACTGGAATCCATAGTGCCATGTGCCTATCTGTATCATCACCCACTGTTTCTGTGCATATCTACCTCTGCGTGTATATTGCCCCTGTTGTAGTTCATTTTCTGCCACTATGAAAGAATACCTGGAGCTGGGTAATTCATGAAGGATGGATTTATTTCTTAGAGGTCAGGAGTCTGAGAAGTCCAGTGTCAATTTGCTGGCATTTGGCAAGGGCCTTGTTCCATCATCCCTGGTGGAATGTACAAAGACAAGAGATTGAGAGACTAAGAGAACACAGGGACCTAATTCACTTTACAACAAGTCCATTCACAGGATAACTAGCCAGTTCCCATGATGTTGCCATTAATGTGTTTGTAAGTGCTGAACCCTTATGATCTGTTGGCCTCTTATCAGGCCCCACCTCCCAGTACTGTCACATTGGAGATTGATGTACCAATACATGAAATTTGGAGGACACAGTCAAACCATTGTGTTCCTCATAGACATAAGAGAAACAACAGTTTCCTAGAATAATAAATAAGATATATAATGTAATAAATAAATAAACATATAAGTAATAAATATGTAAGTAATAAAGAAATATATAATGATTTTTATTGTTTTCTATTCTATATATCCCATTCCATTATTTAAAAATAAGAATAACTATATTAATTCCATTGTCCATGGAATTAATGGGTTGTAATTTCCATTTTTTTTTAAATTTTAATCAGCAAGTATCCTCAACTTGGTATAGTCCCTTGATAGGATAGTATGGGCATGTTCTGATGGAGTACAACCTTCTGATAAAGTTCAGAAAGCTAACGTGGTTTACGCCACAATGTTGACAAGTGTGTTATGTTTATTTAGTCTACTCCTTGAGTAATGCAAGGATCTTTTAAATTCCTATAAGGTTTCCATGGAAGAAAGAGAGGAAGATAGAGGTAGGGGATAGGGTCTCACATGTTTGTTTTTCAGTTCCAATTATCAACCTTAGTCAAGAATCCTTGGGGAGAGCATCAGCTGTCAGTCACAGCACACAAGATGCTAATTTACTCAGGAGCTGTCCTTACTTGGAGCCACCCTTTCCCCATATCACCCTTTGTGTAACAGGAGGGAGGAGCCTCAGCATATTACATTCAACTCTGCAGGCACAGAATAATTTACTGCACTGCTATGATTTGATTTGTGTACCTAACCAAATTCATATATGGAAACCCCAACCCATCAATGATGGTATTAGAAGGTGCGGCCTTTGCAGTGATTAGGTCATAAGAACAGAATCCTCATGAATGGGTATCAGTAACCTTATAAAAGAGGCCTGAGAGAGCTCCCTTTTCCCTTTTGCCAAGTGAAGTTAGCAGGGAAAGAGACCTCTCAATGAGATTGTGAGCTTTCATTGGCACTGAAGCTGCAGAACTTTGATCTTGGACTTTCTGGTCAGTAGAAATGTGAAAAGTAAATTTCTATTATTTCTAAATTACCCAGTCAATAATATTTTGTTATAGCACCCAGAATGGACCAAGGCTGTCCCACTGGGAGAAAACTCTATAATCTTGTCTTTTTGAATATTTAACACAAATTACAAAAGGTCATCATCTGCCTGATGTGCTTGCTGTACCTCTAGGTGAACATGGCAGAGGACCTCTGGTTTCTCTGGAAGCTCCCTCTCCAATGTGGTTAAGGTTCTTATTCAGCTTTTGACCATTCATTTGACATTAATTTTACAGACCTTTAGTGTCCTCATTACTTGGAGAGATTTACAAACATTGAGATCTTTAAACAAGATTGCTCTTCACAATCCCAGAGAGATGAAAATCTCTCCTCTCTGTAACAATTTTTATGAAAGAATAAACCTTAGGTTTCCATGATAAATACCAATATTTCTTTCTGCAAGGTATTATTATTTGCTTCTGTATTAAATTGTTCTTACATAAAATTGCACATATTTTCAGTTTCTCTTTATGGAAATGGAAAATAATGATTCCTTACCACTTTTATAAAACAAATTAAAATCCTACATATTTATGTATTTAATTGCAGAATAAACAATACAGTTGTCTTAAGTGTTTCCTCAAATATATCCAATATATATTATTCTTATAGGTCGATGCTTTCCTAAATTTTAATGCCCTCACTTCTGTCCTTTGTTGTAGAGGTCAGCAACTCAGCAAGGATAGTAATCAAGGTTCCTAAACTTCAGCCTTCCAATTACTCATCTCAGGTTTTTCTGTATTTGTGATTTAAATTGATTGGATGCCAAGTACATATTTCTCTAATGAACACTTTGTATGCATTGCTATTTGCCAATGTATCTTCACTTCTAGATTTGTATAGTTATTTTTTTAATTTTATGTTTTCTTCTATAACTGAAGCATTATTACTATCTATTTCTTAGAACTTTTCATTTGTGTGGGGTGCCTCCAACTTTTCAAGGTAACTTTCAATTCTAATTTAATTTATTATTCCTAAATTTTTTATTATCTGAAGAATTCATAATCATCTCTATCTCATTATTCAGCTCACCAGTGAAATAGTCTTATTCCCAAGACTGACTCATACTGAACACCAGTTATCAAGTATAAGATAATAATATCAATTGATGGCTTGGTATTCCCACAGCCAATTGTGCTTATATAATGCAGTAAAGTAGTGGTTTTGTGATCGTGATACTTCCCAGAATGTGGAATTCCCAAAACAGCTGCAGATCTACCAAAATTCATTGAAATATGTTAAGAATTACACAAAGCTATGCCCATATGGAAAATGCATTGGCTGCCATTTGGTTTTCAGATGGCACACTGTAGTCAAAATTGGATTAAAGTTGTTTCTTATTCCTTTTATAGAGTATCACATTTGGTCAGAGTTAGCTCATTTAAATGTTATTGTGAAATTATCTAACACACTGCAGGTACTAGCTGTACATGCTAACTGAACTCTTGGATAGCAATGTTGGTTGGGAGGAATACTTGATTATGGGTTGTGGTTATGTTGGAGTCCAGGTGATGGAAACATCTGGTAATGAAAGGAAGCCGGGAAGAAAATTTCTCCACGTTTGAAAATGTTATTTTAGTTCTTCACCTGCTTTCCAGATGAAATGTACAAGATGCAAATGGGAAGATCACTAGGAAATCAAACATAATCATTTGGTGTAGAGGATCATTAGAGGAAGTTAATGGTCTCTAGACCGTGTGGACAATAGGGAGAGAAGCCTTCAGGGAAGGCAATGCTCTATAAGTCATAAGTGTTGGAGAGTAATAAACTTAGAAATTGCACAGTGTGCTCAATCTTCACATGTATGATGGAAATTCTCACAAATTATATCCCAAACATTTCTCCAAGTTCCTCAAAAAGGAATCTTGCCTATTCATGATATTTATTGATATATACAAGGCTTCAACATACTTCGTGTCCTTAAGTATATTTTCTTCTCTATGAATGATTCATTTTCAAATATATTATGATATTATGAGAAGGAATCCATTAGTTCATAGACAAAATGATGCGGGGATTCATCTAAATGGGACCAAGCAGAGTGATATTGAGAGTTGTTCATTCTGTCAGTCCAGGTTATTCATCACTCTCTAGGTGTCTATTTAGTTCATACTGTGTACAGATGGAGAAGGATAGAGGGAAAAAGCACTAAGTACACAGTTTGCATGCCAGAAGTTTACAATTTTTATAGGAAGACTAGTCATATTCATAGGCAGCAGTGCATAGTGGTAAGAGAGGGTCTGTATTTAAGGTCAAAGTTAGCAATAATGAGGTGGGAGAGTTCTGTGAACTGGAGGGATTAGGTAATAAAGAAAGCTTCAGAATTACCCACCTCAAACTGTGTCCTCTCCAGGTTCCAGGACAATTTTCTCTTTAGGGAATAAAAATTTATGAAGTATAAGTCCATTCATCCAGGTGACTCAGAATTACATCAATCTGGCTGTTGGACCAGCTATATCCTGTGCCACGGTTCTGAGGCTTGAGCCCTTGTGCTCTACCTGAGACAAAATCATAATCATCTACCCTGCTGCCAGTTATTTCATCTTGTTCTTCTATGCCTTTTTGCTATTGGTATTCAAACAAGGGGTATATAATAGAATTGTCAAAACAAGGAATGAATTCCAGCATTTCAAATCAGCATGATTTTACAGAATTTTTCACTAACACAGATATAACAGTTCCATGGAGATAAACCAGATTAGTAGATTAGCAGATAAATATATTTGTGAGCCTTTGCTTGTGGTATTGTTTATTTCTGAAATGTTTGATCAGAGCTAAAATCAACTAAGGCAGGATGATGCCAAAGGACTGGGAGAAAAAAGAAGGTGAATATATTAGAGGATAAGATGATGTTGGGTACATACATTATACAAAGGAAGAAAAGCATGATCAATGGGAAGAACAGAGATCAGGTCATAGTTTTCATTGTTTCCTAAAGGCCTACTATCTGGAAAACAGTGCGTACAGAATAAGATCTACTGAATGACTGATTGAAAGAGAATATCAGATTTGAGATTTTGGAAGAGGAGCAGTTTCAAAAGGTGGCAAAAGATAAGGGATGGTACTAGTAGAGGGTCTCTGTTGAGGAAATGAGACAATAGAGCATCAGCTGGACATGGAGGGATTGTGAAGCCAGAGTCTTCCTGAGGCAGGGGATCCCCTCCACACACACATACATACATACAGAAAGCTTAAAAATGATAAAAAGAGAAAAGTGGATTTAAATCACAATAAGGAATAAGAAAGAAAAAGTAGATCTTTCATCCTAACCCCTCAAGTTTGTGGAGATGGCGGGGGCAAAGTAGAGAGTCTTAGAAAAGATAGGATGTTGCAAGGTAATTTTGGTTAACTGTATTTCCAAGAGAAAGAAATGGTTCTAATAAAAAAATGTCACGGAGAGGCTGGCGATATAGCTCGGTTGGTAGAGTGCTTGCCTCACATGCATAGGCCCTGGGCTTTATCCCCAGCAACACACACACACACACACACACACACACACACACAGAGGTCACAGAATGTTTAAAACAGAATAGAGTTTCCAAATAAAAGAGGCACACAGAGAGGAACTCTTGGAAAAAAACATAGCCTGGGAGGAATGGAGCTGATGTGAATAACATTGAGAATTCAGAAATGTAAAGTAAAGTTAAAGGAAATTAGGGAAAATGCTTCAGGAGGGATTGAGAAAATAATATATATTTTAATTCTAAAGATATTTATTTGCTATAATTACTGAGAATCCAAGTAGGAACAATCAGCGAATAGAAGAATATGTCCAAAATGTAATTAGTTATTATGTATTTTATAATGCCTATAATTTTGATTCTTTCTTTCAGTTTTAATATTTTCATAGGAAATTGGTATACAATTATTGAGTTTAAGATTGTTTCAGATGGTAAAGATAGCATTAAGTGAACACTTTAACTATGTTTCTGGCAGGGTTTGAAGAACTTTAAAAACAACAATTCATTATCCCCAAAAGGGTATAATGGGGTGAATACAAGTATTGTTCTTAAGCCATGGGGCCTAAGAATGGCAAATAAATGACCCGACATTTATACAGAATTCAGTCATGGAGCTGGAATTGGACCCAATCAAAGTTTTTGACCACTACACTATTTTGTTTCTGATATTAACATGTTTTTTAAGACTAAATTTTTCTTACAACTATCAACCTTTCCCTATGATAGAGGCACATTCCTTTGGGCTGAGAGTGTTTGTTTTGCTACATTCAGCAAAAACAGGTGAAATAGGTTAAACGGTGGGAGTAAACACTAGCGGAATGATGTGAGCCAATGTGCAGGCATTACCCAAAGATGAGGGATGACACATCATAACTCAATAGGACGATAACAAGTGATGGATTTCCTGACCACCCAATCTTTCACTGACAGGCTTGTCCCTTTCTTTCTGATGTAGCTTGATTACACTGGTCTGATAGATCTCGAATGGCCCTAGTGTTAGAAGCTACTGTGATATACTGTCAATCACTCACTCAAAGAGGAAATGAACTGGGTTATAGATAATCCCTACACTTTTTCTAAAATTATCCTAGTTGACTATGCTTTCCTGAATTCTCCCAATATCTGCAAAATATTCTTGATTAGAAAGCTTGGGAAATGATTTATTTTCAATAAGGTTGGAAATCCGAACGCTCTAGATTGTAAACTATTAGCTACAAAATCAGATAATTTCTTCTTGATGCCATGTCTAACAAGCAGGTTCTCTGTGTTTATTGAATTAAATTTAATTAATGGATTTCCAACAAATATTTTGTATGATATGTATAAAATTATAAACTCTTACTATCATAAGTTTAAAATGTTAAATTCAATCTGTATTTATTGACTTGAGTGATGCTCATAGTATATTATTGGATGAAAGAAGAAAGTTCCAAAATATAACATTTATTATATCTAATTAGAAGACTGCATATGGATAGCTGTCTATAACCCAACAACCTGGAAGCCATGTAGCACAGTGGTTGAATAGGTGGGCTTTGGAGCCAGATGTCAGGATTTAAGTCCTAGATACCTCTCCTGGTAGTTGTATAACTATGAGTAAACTACTTAATTTCCTGTTCTTTGATTTCCTGATTTGTAAAAGAGAGTGATAATGGAATATGCCTCATATTCATGAACTTTAGAAGTATAAAATAAAATATTTAGTATAATACATATTGTATAATAAGCAGAAAAATAATTTGACTATTACTCTTATTATAATAAGAAAATATGGAGGAACATTTACCAAAATGTTAATCATCTTCTTTGTCTTTTTTTTTGTGTGTATTAGTACTTTAAATGGGAATGTCATTTTATACTAACAGCACAGCATTCTTTAAATTTCGAGGATGAAAATGATGCATGGAATCTTTGTATTGGTAGAGAGTTAGTTGCTATTTATCCCAGTGGTCCAAGTTCAATGAACTTCAATGTAAGTTTACTCTGCAGAAAATCCTCACAGTTCATCCTAACTAGATTGTAAGTTCCCCGAAGATTGTTCCTATATATCTTACTGCCCTTTAGATTGTGCTACGTTATCACTTTGCTGTCAGTGCATTGCCAGGGTAATTTCTCTTGCCCAGGAGGGGATAAGCTACCTGAAAGAATACAGTCTGAAATAATCAGTAAAGAAATAAGACAAAATCAGAATTATAGTTTTAAGAAGCAAGGAGCACCTGATAGGTCTAGCCCACACAGGAGCTGGAGCTCAACAATTAAAAAATGGCTTTGGTGGTTTATTTAAGAGGCAGGGATAAGGTTTCAGGGGTGGAGTCTTGCTTCATGATGTTTTGCAGTCAACAGATTGATTGGCATCTTGACAGGCTACACCCATTTCAGAGAGGCTATGTGGCTATATGGCTACAGTGCTGCATGGGACCTTTTTGGCAGAGTTGAATAGAAATTCACATGTATCTGGATGGCTTTAACCAGTGGGATTACCACTTGAAGTTCCCAAATACCAGATTTTTCTATTCAATGGGCTTCCATGACAATTTGGTCCACATATATTCCATGAATGGTTCTTTTGAAACTATGTAATAGTCATTGTTTAAATATTACTTGAATGAGGTAAGTTGAAAGAGGACAGGAGCCTTTGTCATTTCCATCTTGGTACAGCCACCCTCCCATGAGATGTGCTTAGATTTTTCATACAGTCTTGTTCTCCATTCACATGTGGAGGGTTTCAGTAACATGGCCTTTTTAGGAGCAAGGAAAAAATACCCAATCCCTAGCCCTCTCTAGGGTCTTTTTCACAAGAAGAGTTTATACACAAAAGAGTTTAACTTTCCTTGTCATAATCAGCTTTAACATCTGACTCCCAAGCAGCTTCCCAAGTTCTTAAACTGATTAGAAAGATTTCAGCAGGAAAGATAACACACAAGGCACTATCCATGAGGAAATATCTGCTGGGATTTCCTACTCTGCTCTCTTATAAGTTGCCACACATAAATATTTCATGAAGTAGTTCCCAGAATCTGAGAGATGGGAAGAAAAGAAAAGAAATATGCGCTTTAGAATGCATAATCCAGGTTACCTGGATATAGACATAGACTTTCCTTATTATTATTTTTTAAAATTAATTTGGTACTGGGGATTGAACTCAGGGACACTTGACCACTGAGACACATTCCCAGGCCTATTTTGTATTTTATTTAGAGACAGGGTCTTACTGAGTTGCTTAGTGCCTCACCATTGCTGAGGCTGGTTTGAACTCATGTTCCTCCTGCCTCTCCCTCCTGAGCTCCTGGAATTACAGGCGGGTGCCACCATGCCCAGCTAGACATGGGCTTCTTAACCTGTAGTTACCTTTGCCCACACTCAAATTACCTGTGGCCCTAGCCACATTCAAGGGTATTCGGGTTGAACATTGTAGCATAAATACTGAGAAGAGGAAAGCTGAAATATTTGTAGTAAAATTTAAGACAGAGAAAACATAGCATTCCACTCTCCGAAAACTAGAAGTTAGAAATAGAACTTAAAAGTACACAACTAAATATATACCTTTTCCATTCTGATAGACATTCAACTTACTGTTTCATTTTCCCTACCATAGATTTTTAAAAATATTTCTTTTTTTTAATTAATCCATACGAAAAATACAGCATTAATGAAATAATTACCCTGAATCTTACTTTTATCATAAATTTTTTTCCTTATACACATTATGTAGAATACTAGGGTTTAAGAGACTTATTAATACTTTTTGTTGTTGGTTCTGTTTATTTCTTGCAAGAACACATATATATTCTTATATACGAAATACATGTCAGATATGCTTTATATATATTCAGATTCATATATTTGTATGTTTATGTGTGTGTGTACACACACGTTCATACACACTCACACACATATATTCACTCTGTCACTGTGAAATAAGTCCTGATCTGCAGGTAGCCATCAACACATATTCATACAGCAAAGCTCACCTAGGGCCAGAGAATAAGAACAAATTTCATCTCAGGCACCTGGTCTATTTGTTCTATCCCTCCCTTCTTTTGGTGGCGTCTAGCATTCTTGGCTCTGCTTGTCTACCAGATTTATGTCAACCCTAAACTCTCTAAGTTGACTTTTCTTGTCTTGCCCTGTAAACTCTCATGGTTATTCAGCTGAGATAGTGAGTTCTGAAAAATAGTAATGTTGATGAATATGTTGAATGACCAGGAAGATGGCATTAAGATATATTTATAATATATTTAAAATATTTATATTTTGCATTTATATTTACTATATAAATTATATTTATATTTATATTTACTATATAAACATTTAATTTATATGTATATTTAATACAAAAAGAGTTATACAAATCTGTTCTCATTCTCAAATACAGCAAATACTTTTAGTTCCAAGTAAAAAATAGTGCTGTGTCATATCTAGTTCCCTTCTGAAGAAAAATATTTTAATAACAACCAAATGTTTTTACTTTCAATATATCAATATAACAAGTATTTTCTTAAAAAATGCACTTTCAAGTCATGGTAGCACAAGCCTTTCCACTGTTGTTGTGGATTAATTTAATTACTGTTGTACTTAGAATCATACAAATGGCGATATTAGCATTCTTTGAGTTTATATGAGGCCTCAGAATATTGTGTGGTAGAATACTGTGAAAATAGGAGTCGATGATTTGAAACTCTTCTAGCTGGTAGTAACCTGCCTTGTGAAAAAACATGAATAATCAAACATCAATACATGGGGCCATATTAAAAGTATAAGTGTCTGAAAAGACTTAAGGATACTCCATGTTTTTCATTTTCACTGTTTTAATCAATTTACACAGCATAACAAAACTGAACTTCCAGATGCGTTTTACATTTAGAAGACTATCTGATAATATGGACATGTAGGGATCTTGACAGGCTACAGCTATTTCTTAGAGGATATGTAAAAGCATTTATGCATATCTTTTTTATATTCATAGTAAATTTTCATGAAAATGTGTTTTTACCCTACTTATTCTTATATAGATTAACTGATTTAAATGTTTCTGGTTTTATTAAGACAATGACTCTATCTTGTGAGTAGATATTCTTTTATATCTATTGAATTTATTTTCTATCTCTTGAAATGTAACCATCTAACTTGAGAAGATATAAATTGTTCAGAGTTCACTTATTTATTCAGACGATTTTTGAGCATCCAGTGCATGCCAAATCCTCTCACATACTCTTGAGATCCAGAGGCAAGAGAAACATAATCTACCTCTTCCATGAGTCTTTAGTGTAGTGAAAGTCATAAGCTAACAAAAATGTGCCAAAATATTTAAGTGCCCTGATGGAAGTGTAAAGAGAGGCAAAGTAATGGATTTAAGGAAGGAGCTGTACTATACATAGAAGTATTGTTCAAAGGAGCGATTCTTAAATTTAGCTGTCAAAGTCAAGATTGTCTAACTAAGAGCAGAAAAAAGGGGAGAAGGAAGTTATTTTAGCAGAAAAAAAGTTTCAAAGATATAAAAGATTATAGGAATAGGAAAATCAGGCTGAAGTAGATGTGCAGACATAAGGTATAAACAAGCAGCCTTCAAACATATGAGGCACCATCAAAGGGTCTGACTTCAGAGAAGGTGACCTGATGTTTGTACTTAAAGGTCAGACTTAAAAGGGTGAAGGATAAATATGAGATGTTGAGATAGTAAGAAAGAGAATAAATAAAGGAAAAACAAGTTTTGGAGGAAAGTTTATTTCATGGAACGACATGCCCAAATTTATCAGTTAAAGTAACAAGCACATGTTATCTCATTGATGGGTATTGGGGGTCAGGACTTTGGGAGTGGATTAAATGAGTGATAATGGCTCAGGTCCTTCACGAGGTTTTGGTCAAGATGGTGGCCAGAGTTGCAGCCATCTGAAAATATAACTGAGGCTAGGGTATCTGTTTCTAAGGTGGCTTACTCACATGGTTGTTGACAGAAGGTGAGTTTTGATCACATTAGTTTCTCCATAGATTTGCTTTAGTATCCTCATGATAAGATAGTTGACTTTTCCTGGAGCAAGTGATCCAAGAGCATCAAGGAAAAACTGCAGTATCCTTTATGATATAGTCTGGGAAGTCATATGTGTTACTTCTGAAACACTGCTACCTTATTGTTCCATAGTTCAGCACATTTTAATGTAGAGAGGACTTCAAAGGGGCAAGAATATCAGTGGGTGACAACCATGAAAATCTTGGAGTCTGGCTACTGCAAAACATATTGAGTTTAAGGGTCAGGAACCAGCATGTTCTAAAAGTAGTAAGCAGTTGGCTATATGGTCAGGAACTAGAGGAGAGTTCCGTCTTGAAAAACAATGTCTAGAAGGATGACTAATAAAGGCAAAACCTTAATATCTGGGTATACCTTCATTCAAAAATTGATCAGAGGGAAACACTGTACTAAAACGTCTGAGAAGGGACTTCAGAGAGTGAGGATGGTAGCCAGAAGTAAATTGTAATCCTGAATCCAAAAGTGGTGAATTTCATAAGGTGTAAATAAACATTAGGGAGAATACATCAGATGTGATAATTATAAAATAATTAGGTACTTACCAGTGAATTATGTAGAATATTTAATGAAACTAAATAAATAAATGCAATAAATAGTAATTATACTTTCAGTGACTTGGCTAAGAAGAAGAAAGAGGGGCCCCCAATGGAAAGAGGAATATGTGAAAGGATCATTAATACAATGGAGAAAAGCTGAGCTTACAGAAGAGAGATTAAACATTTAGAAAATTGAAAGAATACCTGAAAAAGGAGAGACCCAGAGAAGAAGGGATTTTCACAGTGCATCCATGTAGAGAGAGGGATTGCTCTAAATTTAGATGAAAAGTTTCCTCTTCTGAGTTTCTGGAGGGATATGAAATAGGGTATGATTGTTATTAGTGGGTATATGAAGATGCTCATGCTAGAGAGAATCTACTTGGTTTCAAAAGTCTAAGAATTCTTGTGACCCTATGGTTCAGAGCAATGGAGTTGAGGACCTAAGACAATGGGTAGTTTAAATAGCCTTGGGAATGGAAATGTGACCACAGCATGATGACCAAGTAAGTGTTCCAGGGACTCCACAGAGACTGATGATCACAAATGTATAATGGCACCAATGGGAGATTTTTTATTTAAAAAATATGCAGTTCAGAAAACTGTGTAAGGGAGAGGCCATATTGTTTTGTGGCTCAAGCAAACTCTGGAAGTGAGTTGCTTGAGTCTGAATGTAGTTCTGCCATTTGAAGCTGTGCAAATGAATACAAATTAATCTCCCCATAACTATTTCCTCAGCTATAAATTTGAGGTAATAATAATACCTACCTCATGAAGACGTTATAAAGATTAAATAAGTTAAAGTGTTAAACCTTTAGATAAACAGATGATATTTGGTACACATTTAATTAAAGGTAGCTATTATTTTGAGGGTTGCCTTTTGTCTATGTAAAGAGATAGACTTTTAAATATTTGTTATTTTTGTAAACTGTATAATTTAGCTTCAAGCATTTTTTCAGAAACAAGTTTGAAATCCAATAAATAAATTCTCTTGGAAGATTTCTAACCTGATTTTAGAGATCAAGAAGTTTCATGTAAGTGCTGAAAGGAAATTCAGTGACAAATCAATAAGTCAACAACTAAACCCATCACATGATAGAAGATAGCATAGATAACCAATATACAAACACTGCTATTGGCCCCTGCTTCTTGTAATGAATTGTCTAGATACCAGACCCAAAATCATTATGGCTCTTATCATATACCTCCTCATTTTTCTGAAGTCTGTGAAAATTGTCACTTTTTTAAAATTAGTTTTCTTTATAGAAATTTTTCTTTTAGTTCTAGGAGACTCAGTGTTATGACTCTAAGCATAAATATGCATATCAATTTAATGCTCAGGAATATTACTTCTTTTTTTTTAAAGAGAGAGAGAGAGAGAGAGAATTTTTTAATATTTATTTTTTAGTTCCTTGTGGACACAACATCTTTGTTTGTATGTGGTGCTGAGGATCGAACCCGGGCCGCACGCATGCCAGGCGAGCGCGCTACCGCTTGAGCCAAATCTCTAGCCGCAGGAATATTACTTCTTGAAATTGTCTTTCAATCCACCAGGAAGTTCTAACAAAACCTGGGTGGAGTATAAGAATTATATGAACCGAAGACAAGCTTTAGACCCTTATGTCAATGCTTTCCTACATGGTTATGGTCAGAAGGGAATTTATTAATATTTATTTATTCTAATGGAAAAGAGAGGTTTTATGGTTTTAGATACTTTCATAAAATACATCAGTTGGTACAGATGCAGTTTAGAACATTCTGGAAAGGCAAGTATAGTCTTGGAAGGTATCATGAATAGACTAGGTGATTCAACAGCCTATTATTTGTAAGAACATGCTCATATCTTCTCTGTGCAATAGATAATAGCATTGTACTTTATTTCAGTCTTATCTGACCTTAGATTTTTTGCTCTGATAATGAATTTTCTACTCAACTTCTCAAGCATAGAAAATGAAGACATTAACAACTGCCTCATAGGGTTGTAGGATCCTACTTTACAGAATGGTAGCAAGTGTTAAATAAGAAACTATATGTAAAACCTTCAGGGACTGATTTTGAAGACCTACCACTTAAAACTATTTCTACAAAATAAATCATGGACATTAAAAAGAATCACTAACATGTGGTAACAGTTTTTATATGTGAAACAAATAGATTAGTAGTTAATTTTATATGTATATCTGTTGTAACCCTAGAGCACATTAAAGATCAGTTCAGTCTTAAAAATGACAGAGTAACTCCAGGATGGTACAGTGATTGCAAACAGGCAATCATTGACTTCGTGCAGCTTTATTATCATATTGTGTACATTCATGTCAAATAACATGCATATGTTGAAGTGTTATAGACAGTCTTTTTATTTATTATTATTTTTTAAAGCGTAGTGCCAAGACCACTCTGCTATTGAATAGCTCTATTAGTCAGATGTGTGCCCCTAGCTTGATGAGCATGTTGGTGCACACTCTGCATTTTTGGGTGAGCTCTGTGGATTTACCTGTTTTCCCACATGTGCTACACTTGGTGCAGTGCTGCGCTTGTAATGGCTCACATTGATCTCTTGATTCTGTGGTTAATTAAGATGTATTTTGCAGCACAGCCCACGGATTCCAAGGCTCAGAGGATTAGTCGATAGTTTTCTGCAGCTCTTCCATTAGCAGGGCAAACTATCTTAAAGACACAGTCTGTTTTTGTTAGAGTGTGTATTTTCTTGTATTTCAAGAGACTATGCACCTAGTAGTCTGAGATAGGGAGAGGTGGACAGGATTGGCAACACAGAAACATTAATGGTTGCAATTCCAGATCACAGTATTGCACACTGAGAAAACTGGGGCACAATCAGCCTGTCTGAACCTACAAACTCTTCTGTCAAAAGAAGACATCTCATGTTGCCAGCATCATAGTATTGTTGTATTCTTTAGAGTAAGAGAAAGTGCTCTGAAATCTATGAAGCATTATATGTGAGTTTTGGAATAGGTTATAAATCAGTGAAAAATTCAGAATATTACTTTAAAATACACATAGAAGGAAAATGAGGCAAATAATGAGAAGTGAAAGGAAGAAGTGAGAAGCTAGCAATTGGAGTTGAAGGCTTGGGAGGAGGATGAGGCAGGGGAATTAGAGAAAAAAGCTGAATTATTAACTGGAAAATGAAAGAGGGTTATGTGTAGGGGAATAGAAATAAAGAGGCAGGACACAAAGTGCATGATGTAAAACAATAGGGATTGCTTACTTTGAATAAGTCCAATACATTTGGACAATTGTGCTGCGGACATTTCAGCTATTTCTGTGCCAAAGAACTACTAATGTCTGTCCTTGCTCATGCAGGTTCACAAAGATCATGTTGATGTCATAGCAGAATGAATACCCCCTTATTTTTCCAAAATCCCTTGGTAATTGAATATAACACTGTTACTTCAGTGGAGAGTTCAGGTCTCATGGCTATAACGCTCTCATGGTAGCATTTATTTAGCCAATGGTTTTATCACCATAAACCTTCAAAGGATCTGGCAGATGGTGCTTGCCATTGCCATGTTTTTCTAAAATGTGTTTATATGTTTCTGGAAAAAAGAAAGTCCTGTGCTCAACAGCTGAGCTACTGCATCTAGATGAAAGAAATAAGATAATGGCGTTTGGATAATTTGTCAAGGAAATATTTGGTTACTTAAGAGCTGTCCTATGCAAAACATTACAAACATTCTATTTGTTCAGTATGTAGGCATGAAGAAAAGAAAAGAATGATTGACTTATTTCACTGACTACATTTAAAAGAATGTATTTCAGAGAGGTAAGGAAAATGCACATGTATCTAACTGTATAGCTGAGACTCAAATATATAGGAAGATGGATTTCCTATGTTGTTCAATACATGTATTTAAGTTCCTACCATTAAAATTAAAACACATAGTGAACTTGTAAGAAACTGGACTCTAGTTTCAGATAACTATCAGGTAAATTTGCCCACCATTTCCTAAAATTAAAATGATTAAATATCATGTTATGCGGTTAATGAGTAACTTGGGAGTTGCATAATCTTTTTTCTTACTTTAGTCTTCAAGTAAATGAATAAATCAGGTGACTTTATGAAGAATAATTTCTTCACTATGATTTCACACCCATTGTGGGTACAGAAGAAATAGGTTAATGATGACATTAGGATCCCTTATAGATATAACACATCTACTATTGGGATTACTGCATTGGCTGGTAAAATCTAAATTAACTGTTCAGAATCACATAGGGAAAATCTGAAATGTCTGTCAGCAAAATGAATGGTGAGTGGTTTACTCTTCCATAAGGACTCACTTGCCCTTTTCCCCAAATCATTTTTCCCAAAGGGCAGTAAGTCTTTGTTGCCTACATCTCAACAGAATGCAATTCAAGGATAGATTCATAACAGGACAACAGAGAAAATGATCTCTAACACTGTGTATTGCTCCTGAACTTTACTAGATACTTAGAATTTAACTTTACAAGTTTTAAAGATTTGTTAAAAACTCGAAAGCCCATTTCAAGGGACAGTTTAAGCTTTTGCCTCCATGCGAGACTTGAAGCACATGGAAGGATGTAGACATATGGAAGTCAGTCACTGGTCCACCACCCAGCAACCGCCATTCAGCATGAATTCACAGTTCTTCATTTATTTCCATGAATTCCAAAACCCTTGCTGGGAGTTGGAAAGGATTAAAATAACATAGTATTCAAGAATTTGGGAATTAAAGAAGGTCTCAAAAATAAATTCTGAGAATATCAAGTGTAACTTTTTAAAGTGTAATTATCCAGCTCTTCCTTCTTCCCCAACCCTCAGAAATTTCTGCATAGGATTTAAACCAAAGTGACAAGTGGATATAATATATTAACATCATTAGTAAGTAGAAAAGCTGTGATTTAAATCTATATTTAACTTCCAAACGTATTCCTTCCTCTGTATGTGCCACACTCTGTGACACATGTCTTGCTCAGGAGTTTGTACCTCTTCCAATCTCAGGTCCTAATACTCAGCTTACCTCTGTATGTATGAGCTCCAGAGGCCTTAGTTGAAGGGTATTTTGTTGCCTACTCTGAGTTTCTGTTCCTTTTTCTCCATGAAAACATTGTGCCCTTTTGGGGTGGGACTTCCTGAGCCTCCAGGATACTGGTCTACTTTCAATTTCTGGAGATCAGACAGTTTTGTAAACCGATGACTCTTGTTCTTGGGGAGTTGAGTGTTAGCTTTCTGGAGGATTCTGTATCTTACTTTTGTGGAAGCGGAGCACTGGGTCACTCTTAAAAACATACTTCCTAGAGAGAAGTTGTATGTCTCTCAAATCCCACAGGCATCTCTACACTTAGACTGAGAAAGAAGCTGCTAATGGAGTTTAAAAGGTTACCTTCATTAACTGAAAATAAATTCAAGCGAATGGCCTTCCTTCAAAGAAGGCACATTCAGAATGGGCATTGTTAAATGAAATGAAAGACAGCTTAGTCTCTGAAATGTTTTCCTAGTGTGTTTTTCCCACTCCTGTTCATAAATGTCTGCCACCTCTGAGTCCTCCCTGGAACCTGGTTTGTCTTCAGAGCCCTCTTAATGTTCGAAGGTGAGCTCAGATCAATTTCCTGCATCTTTCCTGCCATGGTAAATCATTTATTGGGATGAATGTTTTACAAAGCCAGGCAAGAGGAAAACTCATGAAAAATAAATATGATAAAATACCCTATGCTGTCTTGCAGCAGTCTTAGTAGAAGCTCCATCAAGTTTCAACTCTGTGGTACTAAAGCACGGGGAGCATTTCTTTCCTCTCATTTGGTCTCTCGGTGGCCAGTTGAACTCAATTAACATGTGGTGCCACTGAGGTCAAGAGGGTGCATTTTATTTCCTCACATATCGTGTGATTCACTCTATTCTGTTCCTTTTGGTCTGATCCAACATGCCACGGGGGCAGTGAGTTGTCACAATAGGGAGTGGACCAGGCAAGGTGAATGGATTCATGTTTACTCATTCTTACAGAAAACAAAACAAACAAGCAAACAGCAAATAAACAAAGGAAGCAAGGAAAGTACTTAACTTGATGGGTCACGCAAGCCTTATTTCTGAGAATCGGCAGAATAATATGCATGTTTTGCACATTCACATTTAAACATTTTTTAAAAACAAATTTATTTCAACCAGTGGGCAAAGGTACAAGAATTGGTTTTCTAATAATAAAACCATTTTGCAACTGAATATTTGAGTTATATCCCTTGGGCTTATAATGTGGCATAATAGACATTAAAATAAAGCAAGCAAAAGGCTCTTGTGAATAGCAGCAGTGATAACAGGGGTCCCTGATTATGTTAGCTCTGGCCACTTTTGCTCTTGCCTTTGCTACACACGCTCATGCTTCTGTTGCTAGAAGATAAAATGATGATGAAGGTACTAAATTATACACCTCTATTATGTGCCTGACATACCTCATAATCTGACTTACTTTAATCCTCATGGTTACCTGTGAAAATTGGAGGAATTATTCTGATTTTACTGATGAAGATACTGAGACTAAGGGGATGATGAACTTGGTTACAGAGTGTTTGGGTAACATGAGAGGGGTCCTTGGTTGGATTCTAAACATTGCAAACACACACACACACACACACACATACACACACACACACCCCATTCTTAATAATGTGCTGAAAATTATATAATTAACTAGAGTGAAATCTTCTTCAGATTGGGTCAGTCTGGAATTTAGATGATGCCTTGTAGACATTCCAAGTCTGGACAGGTAAAGGTAGAAAATGTGTCTAACTAAGGGAGAGAAAAGCACATCAGTCATTTGAGGGGACAAATAGGATTAGAGACAACCAGAGTGAATGACAGAGTGGAGAAGCAAGCACGCTGTTCCCTGGGTGTTATGCCAAAGGAGAGTTAATCACAGAAACACCTCCTAAATATCTTGTATAGACATCACCTTTAGGTGGTTGTACCATCTTGACTGGTTTTTGATTAAATCTCTCCAGCGTCCTCCTTTGGGAATTGGTGCAGATTCTCTGATGATGGCTTTTGTCAAGAGAAGGAACTCAGAATAATTCTGATTATCATTTCATTCCCAGAAGCATTTAGTAGATTTGAATTAATAACTCTTTTCTATACCTCCACTCCTTCACTCCACCCAGTCCATCTGCTGCACTGCCATTTATTAATCTAAGGAGAACTTTGCATTCATCAAATAATTACCCCATTCAAGAATATCAATGGTTCACACTGATTTTCAAGGCTTTCTGAAAATCCCTTCATGTTTTATCTGTCTCATCACAATTCCATCTTCTGCCACAGCACATATACTCTTGGCATTTACATCAGGCATACCTCCACCTGTTCACCTCTGCTTACATGTTCTGTTGTTCTGGAATTTTTTTCAGCCTTGATCTGTAATTGTGAATCCAATCATTTAAATATATTTTGATTCTTAGAAAATGGAGAGCTACAAATCACTATTAAAAATACTTCTTTAGTCTCCAAAATCAAATAAACTATTGTTAGCTTTTTTAATAAAAATTTTAATATATTTTGTTCAGTTATGCATATATAGTCTTACAAATGTAAGCCATATTGTATAAAAAGCTTTCCAAGTTTTTATTGATGCAATAGGCATTTTTCCTTATCATAATTTTAAAAAATTGAGTGGTTCAGTAATATTCCATAATATTTAATTTATGAAAGCAATACTGTAATTTGAGTATTTCTTTAATTTTCTTGTAATTAATAACCTTATAATAAATATATTTAAATGTAGATAAATATTTTTGTGTATCTTTGCCTTTTTTTTTCTTGTATTCTGAGGCTGTTAGGCAAGTGCTCTACCACTGTGTTACACTTTCAGCCCCTGTATCTTTGATTCTGTTCTTGAGATAGAATTTTAGGTGTGAAAATATTGCTTCTAATATGAAGATTCGAATGTTTTCATTCTTTTTTTTTTTTTGGAGGGGGTTATCAGGGATTGAACTCAGGGGCACTCAACCACCAATCCACATCCCTATCCTTATTTTGTATTTTATTTAGAGACAGTGTCTCACCGAGTTGTGTAGTGTCTTGAAGTTGCTGAGGCTGGAACTCATAATCCTCTTACCTCAGCCTACTGAGCCCCTGGGATTATAGGCATGTGCCACCACACCCAGCCTTAGCATGTTTTCTAATTAGAATATTCCCAAAAATCTTAATAGAAATATTTTTGACAGACTTTATTTCCAGAAAAATAATTTCACTTTCTGTTCACATCAAGAAACTTAAAATGTTATTTAAATTCATCCTAAAGATGAGTATTTTCTTTCTAACATTTGTCAGTCTTATACTCTTATCATTTTTAATTGATTTGATAGTAAGTTTAAAGTTTTAAGCCCATATCTATGAGTTGTCCTTATTTTTTCTGCAGTTTCATTTTATGACCTTTGTCTATTGTCTTGTTTTTAAGAAAGAAAATATTTAAAAAGAGTAAAAGAGCAAATCAAAATTATCTAGTTTTTGTGCTTCCCAAATTTTCTAAAGTTATATTTTGAAATTAAAAAAAATGATAAACCTAATTAAAAACTTGATTTTAATCAGTCAGTTTTCTGGCTGCTTTAAAAAAGAAAATGGAAAGAAGCTGTGCCATACATAGGGAAATCGTTGCCACTTTTCTGTTTGCCAAAGAGCGTGGATCTCTGAGCCAGAGACTTGGACATGAAGGGGTAGTGAATTGAACTTTTTTATGTTTCCTTTTTTCCTTTAGGTAGGAAGATGGGTTTAATATAAAACATGGTTAGGCTTTCATCTATTTGTTTAATCTCATTTTAGATCCTGGCAAGAAAGATTTTCTTCCAATTTTAGTTGTCTCTAAGAATACAGGACTGATATTTTTCATTGGAAGCCCGACCAAATGCTAGTTATTCACTGAAGTGATTCCCAGAAAAGCTAGATCAGGGAAAAGTTGTTCATTTTAATGTTTGAGTATATCCAATTCAACAATAGGCATTCCTGTGTTTTTATAAACAGATTCTGTTTTTTCTTTAGCAAGATGTAAAATGACAATTGCCTCAAGGACTTTCAACTTGGATATTTATGGTTGAGAACATAGAGTCTAAATATCAGCTAAAACTATTATAGACCTATGGAATTGAAAAGGATTATGTCTTAACCTTTCTGAGCCTCAGTTTTCTCAACTGTAAATCTTCATAGGGTTTTAATAGAATGAAATTATGTGCATTCAACTCAGAATTTCGGATTCTTCCACATCTTTCCTTTTTTGTGCATTTTAATTATATAGAATAATGCATTCCATGGTGGTATATCTTTCTTTAGTATCCAATGTTATCCTTGAAATATGGATTTAAGTACTTGTCCAATTTTCTGAATGGGAATCCTTCTTCTATGAACTCCTTCCTTTTCTACATGCATGTTATCTTTAGACCCAGGAAGTGATTGACATCAGAACTTCATAGAACATATATTAAATAATTTCTTGCACTGCCGGTGGAGAAATAAATTTTTTATCTTGAAGTCTAGAGCAGACTCTAAGTTTGATCATGATAAGTAAAAAGTAGAAAATCAGTAAAGTTGTTGAACATAGCCAGTGACCCAGAGGAACACCCAATGATATGTGGCATTTCTCTTCCAACAGGCTGTACCTGCTTCAATCTCATGTGTAGCTTTACCTTAGACAGAAGGGTTTTGAGTCAGTCTGTGACAGATCTGGCTCAGTGTTTCCCATACTTGCAGAGGCAATGTGCAAAACTAATGCTCAGGCACCCAGCCATTGCACATCTCCTTCGGGCAGCTGTTAAGAGTGATGTTGCAAGACACATTGTGAGAAATGAAGGCTTCACAGCTGTTTGGGAAGATTTCCTCTAATTTTCAAATGGTAATATAATTTTCAAATTTTCCGACTTTCAGGAAAGTTTCCCAAGCATATTATATATTGATCCAAGGTGAAAAGGGTATCCGCTTCATCCCTAGTTAATTTTACAAAATGCATTTGGTAACTAGCTAGCATTTCTTCATCCAGTAAGAAAGGCTTAATATCTTTCATGTGATTTGTGCTGAGTTTCCATATCTTACCCTTTAACTTGAAAACCTTATTTGTCTATAGTATGTTGTTAAACATATCCTGATAGTATATGATTTTTTTTACATTAATTCAGATGTTTTGGAAATACCCAAGTCATGGTACTTATGTGAGACCTATGGTGTACCCTTATACTTCATTTTAATTAATCAGTACCTGGAAGCATCAAATTCAAAACAAAATAGTTATCAAACAATGAACTAGCCACTCTGTGTATAACTTTCCTATTGGATAGAAACTTCCAAAATTGTTTTCTATTTTATTTGAATGTTTTCATTGGATCATAAGTAGAAATTCTGAAGATGGTATCTTCAGTCAATTACCATGGAATTTGCACAAAGTTTACTGATGCCCAAGGCATGTTCTTAGAATTAAATGGTACCAAATAAGTTAATTCACAATAAATACTTCATGAGATTTCAAAAATTGAGTTCCTTTTGCTTTCCTTTACTTTAAAAACAGAGTGTTGAGAACATTGACTGGGGTATAGAAGTTGAAAACTTGATTGATGACACAAACTAATTATCCTCCCTTGCTCTATCCCTATTAATGAGATGTTTACAGCAGATATCCAGAAGTTTGTCTCAGAAAGAAAACACAATCTATTAATGAGGGGTTTTATCTAATACTTCACTCATCAATTGTTGGTAAATCATGGCAACTAAAAGCACAGTCTTGCTCAGCAGATTTTGAATGCGTCAATATGCACAATGGTGCCTGAAGAACTCTGAGCATCACCTTTGCCTATAACATTTGGTGAGACTAATTAACTGTACCATTTTTGCATAGTCGCATCTAGAAAATATGTTATTCTGAGGCTCATATTTGTCATATTTTGTGTAAACAATGTGCACTCATCTGTATTATCCCAAATAAAAGATTTCTTTAAATTGTTCTATGACCACTGGGCATTATTAAACTGTAGCAATGATTCCTTAGGCATATTATAATTATAGTATATATTATAGTAGTAGGTGATAGTCTCATAAGAAAATACTTCTTCCCTCACTGATTCATTCACTGAAGAATCTCATGTTTATCTCATACAGGCTTAAAAAGGAGAATGACTTTTGAACTGTGTGTCTGGCAAATTCATAGAAAAATCTATGTCCATACTTAAAAAGTAATTTTCTAGCAAATTTATGAGAAACAAATAAGACTACTATTTAAATAGCTTCTTAAATCTTCAAAGACTTTTTTTTTTGCTTCAATGTGCTTTTTTTTTAACTAGTTGTAGATGAACATAATATCTTTATTTTGTTTATGTGCTGCTGGGGATTGAACCCAGCTCCTCACACTGCTAGGCAAGTACTCTACCACTGAACCACAGTCCCAGCTCCTTCAGTGTTCATTTTAACTCCTCACAATGTACAAAGGCAGATAAATGTTTATTATTCTCATTCTTAAGAGAAAACCAAGACAAACAATGGACTAGCTGAATTGAATGAAATAACAATTCTTAATATTTTCTGGATCATAGAATCTTTTAGGAATTTTATAATATCTATACCACATTACCTTAGAAAATGTATATAGAAGAATGTATAAACATGTTGACATATTAATTTTAGGTGATAACCTCTTGCCTGGGTAATAAGTCTCAGTTCACACAGAGAGACAGTGCAGTTCATTGGAATATCAAATCTGGGTTTAAAATGTTTTGTTTTTTCCTTCTTCACCTTGTATCCTATTTATTAACTGGGATGGAGATATGTTCTTATTCTATTTCTCTTACTGTTGTGTTAAGACTAAGTACTTTTTTTTTTAGGAAAATCATTTCACATTTCCTGTTCGTATACAATATGCTTCTGAGCTATATAAAACTCCTGTAAATTAATTCTGCTCATTTCCTCTTCTACACAATTTCTACTAAGGTTTCTTTTCATCGTTTTACTTTCCTCGTCCCTATGGGATGTGGAGACAGCATATGCTGGTATTACGGTTTCAGACTGTACAACTTGTGCTTCACACATCAAAGAACTGGAACTTGGTAAGCTGTGCCTTATTTTCCTGTTCTGCCACCAAAAAGCAATAAACTAATTAAATTTCTAAGTATTATTCTCATGATGCCAATGTTAACTGAGAGGGCAGAGTCCATATAGTTTATGGGGATTATTTTATTTTTCCATCAATTGTCATTGAGCTTTGGAAAAAGAACAGAGAGAGGTGAGACTTGAATGACAGTATATGACTCTCTTTAAACAAAATATTACACCAATGCATATGTCTCTTGACACTTCATTGCCTTTTTTCTTGTTTCTGTACACTTTTTTTTCCTGTTTGCATGTAGTACTCTGAAACTTAGAATAGCATATTTTTCTATGTCATTCTTCTCTAAAATAAAACTTCATTAAAAATTAATCTAAGGCTTTTATATTTTAATCATTTACTCTATCATTTTTATCACTAGATTTCAAATGAAGGAGAGTCTGTGAATTAGAAAAGCTGCAAACCCTTTCATATGAGTACTTAAACACAATCATTGTAATTAATTTCAATACAGAGTTTGAGTATTCTGCCATCCCTCTTAGCAATTCTAGTTAAAAGATGCACAGGCCAGATTTGAGTTTATGTTTATTTTATTGGATAATTGATTCTCTGTTCTACTTTTCTTTTGAGGAAGGCTAGGAATGTAGTAGATCTCCGCTCCCTGCAATCTGTAGTTAAGGCCTTGTTTCCTCAAAGCTCATGACATGTGAGGAGCTCCACTCTTCAATAGCACAGTTTGAACTGTGCTCAGTCCCATGTTTCTTGTTTCACCCTCTCAATAAGGACAACAGGGCTATCATTTCAATGGTGCCCTTGACATTTTTCTTCTCATACTTACTGTATTCTTGCTGATTCCTTTTGACATCTGGAAGAATCATCAAGGCAATATAAGCAATCCAGGGTTGCAAATGAATCCAGCGGAAAGAAGAATCTTAAAAGGAATTGAGGGATGAGGGCAGAAGATAGGAGTCAGCCATGAGCAATCAGAAGTTAGAAGACAGGAATAGCATGGAAGTGGAATCCATGGCACTTTCCTTAACCAGCGTGTTTGGAAATACATTCAGGTTGGAATTCAGCCTTTTGTCTTGTTTTCCATTCACCTTTTAACTAAGTTTTAATTTTGTGTTTTTCTTTTCTCTCTCCCATTTATCTCATTTTCTTTTATCTTGGGTTTTTATTCCTTTTCCCCTTACTTTCTCCACTAATATGTGTATTTAAATAGCTCACCCCTATTCAGTAATTCCCTATGATTTGTTGAAATTTTGCCTTATTGATAATTCTTATGGCCTTCACAAGAAGGCCCAGCGAAACATAGAAAATAATCATATATATATTAGTCCACTTTATACAAATTATCTCTCTTAGCAAAAATATATCAGAGTATGCCCAGAAAGCAAGGAAGTATGCACAGTGATCAAAATCAGTGTGTATGAGTAGTAATATAGTCACAACAATTAGCATAAAATCTGTTAAAAGTCTTAAGTTGAAGGCTTTTGTTTCTTATATAATGAGATTAATGTATACATCTTTTGTCATTGTCATCAGCTCAATTCTACCAAAGTCAATAACTACTTTTGTAATTCTTTTGGCTCTTTGCTAATGAATGTTGTTGCTTCTTAGTCCCATAATGGTTGCTTCAGCTCCAGGATGGTATTCACAATAAAGGCAAAAAGGAGTAGGAAGAAGTGAAATGTGTTATGGCACTCATCTATCCCTTTTATGAGGAAAACTAGAAGCCTTCCCTAAGGTCCCCAGTAAATGGTGCATCACAGTGGCCATATCTCTGGCCATTCCTTCCTCTCACTTAACATAGTAACATAGTGACCAAAAAAAAAAAAAAAAAAGACTGTTTAGTGTTTAGCTTTCCCTATACCTATATTGAGATACATGGGTATGATCATGGGAAAAATGTGTAAGTCAACTTGTGAACAGGGTCAGTTATCTGCCTTTCATGCAAAGTAATTACACAAAACTTGAATACATACATGCACATACACTAACAGGGAAAATAGCACCATAAAGCTAAACAAGTCACAATCCCAAAGAAGAAATGATAATGGTACAATATTCATGCCCAGTATTGTACCTGTAGGAAATTTTTTTCTGTTTCTCATTTCTAAAGTATGAATTTGAATTCATCATTGAATTTGGCTATTATTAAATGCTCAAAGGTGGAGAAAAGCTAATTATGGCTTGATCAACAGGATTTCTGAGCTCAACTATCAGAAAATTATTCTAGAAATCTTGGCTCTTGTCTGATTTCCCTGGACAACCTACCTAAAAATGACTTTATTATGAGGCTAATTGTCTTATTAACCTTTCTCCTGCTACCACTGAAGGTCATTTTTGGGCTTTCTTCTCAGTTGAGAAGGTGAAGAGTATGTTAGCCTCCACATGTGGTCTTTCCCATTCTCTTACTCTAGAGCCTGAGTTCTGACATATTGAGGAACACTAGAGAAGCTGTGTCCCCTGTAACTGTTAGGAAAGACACTCTTCTATGATACCCTAAACAGGTAATGGGAAATCTGGGTAGGCATGAGGTAATGAGGAGACCCTGAAGTAGCTGATTATGGAGCTGGAAAAGACAGGCAGGCAATGTGTCTGAGAGACGCTGAGGAAGCATCTGAGGAGAGTTTTCTGGGTCCTTATGTCCTTAATTGCTTTAGTTTGTGCCTTCTCTGATTCTGTAAGGAACAAATTGATGAATTATAGGTCTGCAGTGAAGGTAATCATTTGTTAGTTGAAGTAAGGTGCCTTACCTTGATTGCAGCGTTCAGCATTGAATACATTCACTTCACCTCAGATCCGGGCGTTGAGATGTAAATTATGTGAAATGTTTGGAATTTGTAAAAGTCAAACTTACTATTGAAAGTCACAGGCTATAAACTAAAAGAGGTGGATCTTAGTTTAAAAGAACACATTATTTGACTTGTCAGTTAAGAACAGAACATAGATGTGTGTGTGTGTGTGTGTGTGTGTGTGTGTGTGTGTGTGTGAGTGTGACTACTATGTGCCAAGCAAAATAATCCTGAAATTATTTTCTATCTTCATTTAAGAATATGAGACAATTAAAGCTCACAGGGCCAAGTACTTGGCCAGAGTTCTCACAAGTAGGGATGAGAAGGAGCTCAGTACGTTTTTCCTATTGTTCCTTATTGTGTTCCATAATTGAAATGTTTTCAAGCTTATTTCTCTAGCTATATGTGGATTATATAACTATTTATAAAAGGAAATATCATGGACATTTTACATGTTCTATAATAGTAGCCCATAAATACATAGCAGGGCCTGCATATTTCTACCAGGACCTGCTAAAGTATTTTTTTTTCTCCTAAAGTAATTGAATATCTAAGACTCGTGCGGAAACAACCCCCTGCCTATGATGACACTTAAGTGAAAAGCTATACACGATTCTTCTTGACTTCCTAACATACAATCTATAAACACACTTACCCTTCACTGATTATGAATTAACTTATGTAACAGCTTTGCTGTCACAGCTGATGAGGACCTAAAATTAGTGCTCCCAGGTGTGTTTTGGTAGGTACAGAGGGCAGGTACATTCTGAGCCCTTTTCTTTTCCTGGATGCATCTTCTTGGGATTAGAAAATTGGCAACTTGTACATGCTGCAGAAATGTCAGAGAATCTCATACAGCTAGAAAGAGGGAAGGCTGAATATCCACTTTGGCCTGGGTGGTCCTTGGCTCAAAAGACTCAGGTCCTATATGTCACCAAGCTATTCTTTCTAGGAATTCATTGTCTAGCACCTAGGGCTAGACTTAGTCTCATTCTGAGTGGTGTACCACCTATGTGCACTGGACCCACTCTGACATCTTGTGCACAGAGGAAATACTCTCTGGGTTTGGAAGTTTCTCAGCAAATATGAAATATGACATCCAATTTTATGCAGTATATTATCTTCATAAGCTTAGTATAGAAGTCAGAGGATGGCAATCCTTTCTTTGTTCAGAGCTACTCTCATGTCCCAGTGAAGTGAGAGCATTACTCTTGTCTGCCTCATTTGTCTCAGCCTTTACATAGGGGATTAAGTGGATTTCCCAAGATCTGGAGAACAAGTAGAGGGAAATGCTGTTTTAAAGAGATTGGATATGCTGCTTGTCCTCACTGACAGTGTTCTTCTTGCTTTGTTGAAGGAATGGGATTGTTCTGGAAAGCTTCCATGACGAATTTTCCCTTGCTTGAAGTTCCCAGGAATACAAGTGAATATGTATTTACCCAAATTATATGAATTGTTATTATTTCATCAACACAGTTGTTCCTCTTGACATTTGCAGAGTGCCATTTAGTAGGTTTTTTTAGAGGCAGTGCTTATAACTTCCTAGTAAACAAGAGGAGGTTTGTACACCCTCTTTACAGGTAAGATCTTTGAAGTACAGGGTGATTAAATATGCATAGGTGGGTAATGAGGCACCTGGTGAGGGTCATCCGTGTGGATGTGAAACCATTTAGAAGATCGAGTCATTCTTTCCTTGAACCTACATTTATTAAGGGTCCAATATATGCCAGACAGTCTTCAAGGTGCTGTGGATAAAAGATAAGTAAGATCATAAGATTCCCTACCCTCATAGAGCTCAAAGATTAATAGCAGGAATGATTTAAAGAATTAAGAAGAGTATAGTGTTCCAAGTATTGTAATAAATTATTGTATAAGTACAGTGATGGCTCCTCACTATAGATGTGCTTAGGGATTAATCCCTGAACTCTGTAATGTCATGCAAAAACATGTGTGTATGTGCACATATATGTTGTATGTAAGTATACACATTTTTTTTTCTTGAGAGAAAGTCTAAGTACTCTTAGTTTAAGGCATTATTAGCAATTAAGGTGTGGTGTTAAAAAGGCATAAGGGGAGAGACCCAGAGACTTATAAATGCTTCCTTGTTCCAATTGCTTTGCTTTCATGAAGTTTCCAAGAGAGCCTTGTACATGAAGGAAAAATTATCTATGGACCCAAAGGAAGAGCTTTCTGCTAAAACTGCCTGAATGTTGATTTAGGATCAAGTTCAAGCCAGGACTGGTTACCCCATAAGGCCCAATCTACCACCAAATATCCCATGAGTAAAGAAGACTAAACAGTGTCTTAAATTCTGTTACATCAAATGAGCCAGTCCTCCTCCCTTGCACTTGGAGAGAAAATTACATGGGAAATGGTGAGAGACGGTTGCCCCTTTACTTCTTGGTGATGGGGTACAGGCCAGGGGCTGGTGTTTGGGAAACATTTGAACAAGCTGAGATTTAAATCATAAGTAGGTTTTGATGAGAAACAGAGGCTGAGGATATTTTTGGAAAAAGACTAGTGGTAAAAGCTCCTCTGACACCAAGTGACTCTTCTTCAATTTGTGTCTAAAATTTATATATACACACACACACACACACACACACATAAACATACATAAACACACACACATACATACATATGTACCTTATATAGTTTTAATCCTAGGATATGAGATTGATAGATGACTTATTTTTAAGTCATTAGTCCTTCTATTTGAACTTGGTTATTAGATTAAGAAGACAATCATTGGGCTGGGGATATAGCTCAGTTGGTAGAGTTCTTGCCTCATATACATGTACAAGGTCCTGGGTTCAATCCCTGGCAACACACACACACACAAAAAAAAAAAAAAAAGAGAGAGAGAGAAGGAGAAGACAATCATCACAGTGGGTAGATGAAATAAACAAGATGAGCTTAAGTATAAGGGGTGGACAAACCCAGTGCTGGTGAGTTAGGGAAAGAATAGTTTAAAGGGAAATGATGAATCAGTATATTAAGTTGCAAGCGAAAGAAGACTAGCTAATTTCAGCGGAGTCAGCAGATTCCCAGCTAGGAATAAAGGAGGTTGTGCAGCAGACAACCCAGCTAAGGTCTTGCTAGAAGAAGTCTCCTTCAAATGGTACCAAGGATACATGACTCCTGAGCACTCTCTATCTCTGCCTCCCTTTACCATATCAGGTCCACCATCAGCACGATGAATTCTCGTGTTTTAAAATTCTTGTGTCATTGTTTCCCCGTCTTCAGATTCAAAGTTACCTCCTCCAAGGTAATCTCTGGCTAATGGAGTAACTTGTATTCCAACAAAAAACAGGAGGCAATGGCTAAAGCCTTTTGGCTTTTCCAGCAAGTGGAAAGGTCCTGTCTTGAATAAATGAGTACAGCAAGGCATGTACTTGAAGAAGAACCAGAATATAGATACTAAGCAGTTAGAGAAAACTTCATAGGCATCTCCTACAGAGGGGAAGCCTTTTGTTTATTCTGAAATCTCAAATGCAGTTTTCTGCTGTGTGTTGACTAAACCCAGGACCATGTGAGTGTTGGAACAGATTAGCTGTTTATCAGGCCCAGTGAGTCTCAAAGACATTTGGACACATTTAAAGAATGTAAACAAGTGGAAATGATAGTTACTTGGAACTGCTTGGTAACAGTTAAGAGTGGGTCAGCCAACTCTACTGCTGATAGAATGTGATTTTGGAAAATTCTCTCCATTTCAATCATCCTTAGTATTTTCATCAATAAAATACAGAAGTGTTTCTGTTTGCTAGTTATCATTATATAAGCATTCATATAATCATTAGATATTCTCTGTACCTTCTTCATGCTAGTCAGTGTTCTGGGTATTATGTAACAACAGCAAGCAGCCCTAATCAGTTCCCTGGTTTCATAGAGCTGACATTAGATAGTATATTTATTAAACTTGGGGAGAACCAGATGAGGAGAGTGAGAATTAATAATTCTATTTGGGATATACTGAAATTCAAATGACCATTAGGCAACCACATAGAAATGTCAGAATAAAGATGAGGACCGAAAATACAGTTTTGAGTCTTATAAGTGTATTATATGGTACTTACAGCCATATAATAGATTGTGATTGTCCAAATTGTGAATGCAAATTGAGGGTTGAGGAGTTAAAATTGGGATGCTCTAATATTTACATTTTTAACTTATTGAAATATGTTGAGAATAAAACTCCTATGATATAAGAGACACTATAAGAGGGAATATGAACATTAGGAAGAATGTGATTCAAACCTATCAAATGAAACATTGTCTTTGGAAAGGCTCTTTAGGTCAAGTGATAATTATGGAACCCCAGCTGAAGGGGACTGAGGAGATTATAAAGATAATATTGTGGAAACAAAGCATACTCAACTCCTTCAGGAAATATTGCTAGATGGGTAGCTATAGATGCTATTTTCACCATTGAATTTCTTCTCATTATTGTGTACACCTAATAGGGTCAAGATTCAAACTCATCAGAGAAAACAATTCATTAGTTCAATTCATATCACTTGCTTTTACTTTGGATCAGGGACAGAAAATAATGAAGTTTCATAATGGGAGATAGTGTCTTTGCTCTCAACAGGACTTACATCATAGGAAATGATCCAGATTATGGAAGGGCATTCATATGTGATTCCCACAAAATTGAATTCATGGTTCTCTCCACTTTATCTCTTGCATCCATTATGGTTTTCCATTCCAAATACACCACAATCATTTTAACGATCATTCTTTCTCATCTTCTCTGTTTTTTTTTTCTCCCCCAGCTTCTATCTCTTATGAACTATTACTGTTAAATGGACTCTTATTTACAATGATGATCTTATCACCTTTTGCTAGAAAAACCTGCCCTTTTTCCTCATGGTCTATAGAATAAAGTACAAAATACATTGTGTGGAATCCAAGGCATGTCATGATTAAGTTGTAGCCGTTTCTTACCAGGCTTATTTTCCAATATATGTTAAAGTATCTCTTGATTCAAAAACACTACATTACTATTAAATGTGTATTTCCATTTTTCATGTTATTCTTTTTTGTCCCTGAAATGGCCTCCATCCCTGTGGACTCTTCTAATAAACCTTCTAGAATTCTATTTTAGAAGGAATTAGTTTATTATTTTCTTAATGTATGTAGAATGTAAGCTAGCAATTTTATATGTATGTGTGTATGACACAGAGGGACTACATTCTAAGTTTCTAAGTTGGAGGTTGGTATTTGTGTTATCTTGAAAACAAAGCCTCCTGCTGTGAAATTTCTGTGGCCTATAGTCCTATAGTCCAAAGTACAGATTACAGTGAACTTCCAGAGAGCTTACATGTCTTCCTCACTATTCCTCTGGAGTCCTGAAAGCTGTCTTCCTCCCCAATGACATTGAATTCAAATTTGAAAGTTGGCTCCTTCTCATTTTTCACCAAAAAAAAAAAAAAAAGAAAGAAAAAGAAAACATTAATCAATCACAACAAATGAGTCAAAAATAAAACCCGCTGAAGATGTGATGTGTCATAGACAGAGTTCTGGTTTCCCCAGCACAGAGACATTATTCAAGATCATATATCAGCCATTTCTATGCTTAAATAGTTCTCTGTGTTCCACCAGTGGAGGGGTTCCTCATTTCTCCTGTATGCAGGAACCACCTTTCCACTGCTTTCTGAGTGAATGACTTTCTCTCATTATATTACTTTTTGGCACAGTTTAATTTTTTTAGTTACCAAGGTTTCTAAAACACCTATACTTTTGGGTTCATCCTCTGTACAGAGTACTCTATCAAGGCTTGGTTTCAAAATACTTCTCTTCTTGCTGGGCTTGGTGGTGTACCCCTGTAATCCCAGCAGCTCAGGAGGCTGAGCCAGGAGGATCTAGAATTCAAAGCCAGCCTCAGCAAAAACAAGGTACTAAGGAACTCAGTATCTCTAAATAAAATACAAAATAGGGATGGGGATGTGGCACAGTGATCGAATACCCCTGAGTTCAACCTGGTACCCCACCACCAAAAAACAAAACAAAACAAAACAACTTCTCTTCTCAAAGAGAACTGTTAAATATAAGCTATTAGAACATGACTTCTTACATCATTATTTTTTTTTATACTCTCCTTTTTCCACTAGACAGCAGATTTCTCAGCAGGTAGACATAGAATCATAACCACGTGTTCTGTGGGGTAAAGTACATTGCTTGATGCATAGTAGATACTGGATAAGTATGTGTTGAATGAGTGGTTGATACAGAGTCTTCCACATAATTACTTCTGTTTTTACAAATTTTTTTTACTAAACTCATCAAAAATGCTTCTGAATGTGACTTTTAGTTATTAATAAGTACAGGCACATAATAAAATATAATAATTTAAAAAATATTGTCTTAACAAGAATTAGCACAGACTCCTGATTCTAATGGACAGGCCATTGGATTGTAATGAGGTCAGAGTTAGGGGCATTTTTGTTTGTCACCAACATGGTGACTGATGTTTGTTTTAGTTTCTATTTTTTGCATTTAAATCAAAGATACTAAGAAATCTTTTGAGTTTCAGGACAAATAGGTGTGCAGCCTGCCCACTGTTCTCCCATGGCGTTTATGCAGTAGCCGCCTCCTCATCTCTGTTTGCTTCCCCTGGGCATACCAGGCCTCCCCTGTGGGAAAGCATAGCCTCCTTCAAATAGGCACAGTCGTGAGTTCCATATATAACTCCACAGCACTTAGGTGTTCAATAGATTTTTGTTAAAGTGAATTGATTAGAATTGGGAAAGTTTCTCTGAACCTCTTGGTATTGACTCTCATCTTTGTTCCATTTCAGAAATGGCTAAATCTTTCATGTTCTCCAGAGACCAAAATATATATCCACCGTTTCAAAACATTTTTTTTCCAAACTTCAATATTGAAAACTAGAAATAAACAAATGAAGATGAACCAAATCTATAAAGATGAAATAGTGAAATATCCCTTTTTAGATGAATCAACAGAAACAATACTCTAAAGACCAAGATATTTAATCAAATGAATAAATCAAATGCTAAGTTAAATGAAAGGCCATCAAAGAGAAGTAGTTTTTCAGATCTTTAACAAGAATGAAAAATTGAACCATATGTCAAAAATAGGGTTTTATTTTTTATCTTTTCATAACAGAAATGTTTCTCAAAATGTGGTCTGCATGAGGAAGAGCCCAGGGAGGGAGAGCCAGCCAGCAAAACAGAGGGTCTACCCAGCTAGAGCAGTGCCTAGATGGAGAGGCAGATGCTCAAGAGTGAACACAGGCACGCTGTTCTTAAATGTGCCAGTTAGAGCCATGCAAATAGAAGATGGACCAATTTATAAAATAGAGTTTACTTTGTTTATGCAAACAGATAACATATTTTTAAAATGTATTAATTCTTTCTTCAAAAGATTTAATGTGCTTTGTACCATTATAATGCCTGAAGTAGGGAAGAGAGCTCATGAAATTCGTTGTTGACCAAGTGGATTTGCATACCAGGTATTTACTATTTACTGCCTCAGCAACAAAGGCAAATCACTTATCCTTCTAGGCTAAAATTTTACTTCATAATCTATGAAATAATTAGAGCAGTATATTGTTCAAAATTTTGTTACAGGATTATGACTTAACATACGGATTGTCTAGGACAGAGGTCAGGAAACTTTTTCAATTAAGGGCCAGGTAGTAAATATTTTTGGTTTTACTGGCCAGATCGGCTGTTGCAAATACTCAACCCTGCCATAGCAGTGAAAAAACGCAATCACAAGCAATACATAAATAAGCTTTTTACAAAATTAAGTGATGGCCATCTTTGCCCTGTGGGTCATAGTTAATCCACCCATAATCTCAAACAATGGCTAGTATGTTGACAATGCTCATAAATAAACTAAATATAGGAAATTACACAGCACAATGCCTACCTCATAGGTAATTTTGAATAACTGTGTTAAGTCATTCAGTCATTCAAGAAATCAAGGAATGAATACAACCTCATGAGTATAATTACAATTCCCAACTTTTATACTTAATATTTTACTACTTCATATGTCATCTTTTGCTTTTCTAATGAAATCGTTTGACATGTCCTACTATTGTCCCAGATACAAGAAGGAAATGGTACTTAGAGTCAGAAATGTTAACTACTTTTTTTTTTTTGTTAAAACATTCTTAAAATAATTTGCTTTGATACATTACTTAGGAAAGTTCAGTGCTTAAAATTGTAGGAAATCCCCTATATAATTCTTTGCTAAATTCTATAAATGACTATGTATTAGGAGGTTTTAATGTGGTTTAGTAGTAAGATATTTTTTTTAGAAATAATATGTTAAACAACATTGAACAGGTTTCTTTGTAACAGAGAGTCTCATGACTATTCGTGTTAAAGAGTGGTAGAAGAATACATTCTGCAGATTCCTAAGTGTTACTTAACAAGGAAATTTTTGCCCCACAAAGCTATTCACAACTTGCAGAATATGGTTTTTGGAAAATAGTACTTGAGAAAATACTACTGTGTAACATACAGCAAATTTTTACATTTGAAATAAATGATATGAATGGACTACTAAGATGAGGAATTTAGCAAACCAAAGAAAAAAACTTCTAACAAATTTTTGTTAAAAATCACTTAATTTTTTCATTCAATCTTTTTTCATTTACTCAATAATGATTTATTGTTTATTCTATTCAAGGCAGACCCTTATACTGCTTAAAAAGTCAGGGGTGGCTTTATGAATAGAACATTTAAATATTCTAAAGTAAATGGCTAAAATCACAAGTTCATTGTCTCATATCTATAAAAATCTTTGTGAGTTTCATGGGAAGATAAACTTTTATTTCCAAAAGGAACTTCAAAGTTATATGAAGATAAAAGAAGAGCTACAGTCAGTGAACTGGAGTAATATTTAGCAATAACCTGCCAGAGAGCTCATCTGAATTAGAAAGAACTCTAATAACTGATCTCTTATAGTTTAGGTCCATAGAACCTTGAAATAGAGTTGAAGCAGGCTAGTTGAAACTAATACTCATGCATTAGAATCATTTGAAAAGTTTAATAATGAATTTTGTTTAAGCAGAAATTAGGAAGACGGATCATTTTCAAGCAACTCTCTGTGTATCTAAGGGCATGATACTCTTTTGACTGGTCTCAGAGAAATATCAGAAAACACAAAGTAACAGTTTTAACTAGACATTTGCTATAAACCCAACATCACAAATCACCAATAGTTCTAATCTAGGACTTTCCTATGATATTGGTGCCAGAAAGAGCACAAACTATTTTATGAGTATTGTGAGACAACTACTTTCTTGGTACTTCCTCCTGACCTTCAACACATATACACACACACCCACCACATGTACACCCAGACCCATACACACACAGAGGTTTACTTTTCAGAATTTGTTTTAGAATAAAGATTTCTTGTGTAGAATTATCCTGGAAGTATACTTTTTATAAGACCAGTGAGATAAGAATTTGGATCTGTGGAGTCTTGTGATAAATCATATATGTTTAGAGACTTCATTATATATTATTATATGTTTATATTTAGTAGTCTGAGTTTCTACAGTGTTTGGTCCTAAGTCTACCTGAGGTATTCAATTACAGCTTTTCAAGGTAAACTGGAATTGGTGAAAAAGACAACTCTACTCATACTTAAAAACCTTGGGCAATTTGTTGATTAATGTGAGTTACAGAAGAAGAATATTGAAATGTACCTGCTCCAAAATACAAATGGATGATCTGTTAATTAAGGAATTGCAAGTATGAATGGTGAACCTGTGTAATTGCCTTATGTTGCATAATATAATTTATCAAAGATTGAGGCAATATATAGACCTCTCTTAATTTCAGATATTCGAAAATTCAAATATAACTGAATAAGACTGGTGAAGAGTGGAACTTGACATTAACACTTAAAAAATTCTGGGCTCTGTAGTCTGGCCTCTGTGGGGTTTGTGGAGGACCTTCCTATCCAACTCATTTGGACTACTTCAAGATGATTTAAATGAAGGCAAGAGACAGGTTATATCTGAAAGAACAAGTGACTGCATCTGGACAGGCTGTTTTCACTCCTTTATAGTTTGGCAAATAATTAGTATTATTCCAGAATGTATCATCATCAATATTAGTCCCAGATATTAAATGTAGATGTTGAAGTCAGAGAACATAGTTCTCATTACTTTGCTAGTCTATAAGCTTTGAAAAGTGAATATCTGCAGTGATCACATTTTGATTTTTTTTTAAATGGGATATGGAGAAACAAAGGAGAATAAACATTGAGAAATATCTAGGAAATGAATTGATGAAATTAATGACAGAAATACAAAATGAATTGTGAAAAAGAAAAGTAACTTAATCTTAATAAGCCTAGCAAAGCCAGTATAATTAAGCAGTAGCCATGATATCATTTAATTATTTTTTCCAAATAGCATTATCATAATGTATAACCAAGAAATAACTTTGCTATATTTATTTGGCAAAGTAGCAAAAAATGAATTGAAACTTACATTATCAGTTGCAAAAACGGCATGGCTGTGAATTGGAAGTAATTTGAAATTACATGTAATAGAACAAAGCACTCTCCAAATTAATGTATAGTGCTACCAGGCAATAAATGAATTCTTTACTCTTAAGTCTTTTGTCTTAAAGAAAACCTTTAGTAATGAAAGCCAAATAATTGTCCTTAAGACCATGAAATGAATCAAAACAGCCATAAATGGCATTCATGATTATAAGAGAAAGGTTTTCTTCTCTTTGAATCACTCCACTTTTATGCAATGTAGGCAGTCCTATTGTATGACATAGAGCCTTTTAGATTGTTTTCTCACATAACTCTGACATAACTATTTGCCTGTTATGTTTAATCTTTTCCACAGCTGCCTCTTCTTTTGACTCCCACTTCCCAAGGCTGCTCCTTGAAGGAGTGCTTCCTACTGTGGAAAGATGTGCTTCCTACTGTGGAAAGATGTGCATGTGCTACGACTTGTAAACCAAGAACTAGTATTAGCCAATTCATTAAAAAGTTCCTGTCTGAAGTTCCCCTATAAAGGATAATAATTTGATAGCTTAACTAAGACCCTCTTCCTTCCTGAGAAATGTCATTCTGATAAAATATTGATTGAAGGTGAACCCCTGCTAGGTAATATATGTGCAATTCACACATACTTGGGTATATTCAAGTGTGCTATCTCTTTTGATAGTCAGTAATTAGTGTAATAAACAACAACAAAAAGAACCCCAGTCATTTTTAAATAAACAGATGTTTTTTACTTGGCAATGGAGGCATAATTGACAAGTGTGCTAATAATTATTTCTGAGTTAGGGGATATTATCCTAAACTGGAACAGAATATGTGCATTTATATTCTGTATTACTTAGCTGTTCCAAAACAGAGTCTTTGTCCATGTGGTTCCCTACATATGAAATGCTATTTATGCTTTCCACGTATTCAAACTGAAATCATAATTCAAAGCAATCACAGATTCTGTGTTCTGGTTAAAATTTCTAGGAGATACATTTCTTGCCTTTCTTGATCATTTTATTCATGGCTAGTAAGTAGAAACTATCTCATTTTTCAGCTGTATCTATTTAGAACTGTTGCCTTTTTAATGGGATGGCCTAACATGGCTTATAATTTGGTACACTGAGGTAGAATGGTTAGCTCGCCTTTCAGGGATGCCACAAACCTTTAATCCCTGGTCCTGTCTTCCTCTTCAGGTGCTATGTTTTAAGTTCCAGTAGTGTGTATTGTAGTCTTCTGATCTATGTTTCTGCACTTTTCCTTTGCTTTCAATTTACTCTTTGCTTATTACATTGTTTTTCATTGGTAAACTTTTGCTTTTTCTAATATAGGGTCATTAACTAAACAAATTGAACTCCATAACATGGTCCAGGAGAGATGAGCCAGCCTACTTCTCTTGGTCAATATTGTGTGGCAGCTATAGTGGTGCAAAAGACACCAGAATTTAGAGTTAGAAAATAAGGGTTGGAATGTCAGTTTTAATTTCTATTGTGTGTGTGTAACCTTTGAAAAGTCATCTTCTGTGTGACCCTGTGTTGTTCTCTAAGCCGGTGTCTCACCTCAGTGTTCTATGTATAGGATCCCTTTGTAAACAGCATTTACTGAAAATTACATGGTGATATGTTTTCAAGATATTCTAGGTATATTTTGCATCTTGTGTAAATCTAGTTCAGAGTGGCAGTATCTCACAGGTGCACCTGGCCCAGAGGAGGGAAGATACTGAGAGAATATGGAATCAGATAGGGATCTAAATAGAATATGGAGATGTTTCCCAGTGTGAAGGTCAGAGTGGATAGTCAGCTCTTTGACCAAACAAAGTATAAAATTTACAAAATAGATAATGAACTCAATGCAAGTTTCAGCCAGTGTGTTTGGCTTTGAGTCAGCAACTATACATATATCTAAGAAATCTAGTTGATAGGCCTTGGGAGCAACACTAAACACATTCTGATATCACTTGAACTCATATTGACAACAACTTGATAATGTGGTATTTTTTAAAGAAGCTCAAAAAGGTCACTATCTGTATGGAAGCACCAAATCAGGAACTGAAGAATAAAATAGAACTCAGGGCCAAGAAATGTATGAGGGAGAAATATAATTCATCTGAGCTCAGATTGTATGTTCAGTTTCCTAGAAAGCCAAAGCAGAACTATAATCATATGGATTAGGCCAACAGGAAAAGTTGTTCTAATATTTTCACTAGATGAGATTACTACTTCCTGAGCATATAGGCCAGAGTTTCTGGATCTGATTCCAACACTGTCTCCCCATGAAAATATGAAGTGACTTACAAGGAAGTTCATTTTTCTTCTGTGCCTTCTCATCACCATTTAAAATATCAAAAAAAAAAAAGGAACCTAACATCCTATTATTTTCATATTTCAAGAGCTTGTCTTCTCCTTAGATCCTGGGTTCTTAAGGCGAGGCATAAATTTGCATTCAGGTCTTTATCTTTGGTGCTTAAGACAATCCTCGCACAGGTACACAAGAAATAGTTATTAAGTGAATGAGTGAATGTGTGAACTGCTGAAGCTCTCTCCCAGGTTCATAAGATATACCTCTTAAAACTATCTCTTCTAAAAATATTGCTTTTGTCATAGTTAGCCAGGGTTAAAGATAGACTGATTTGATGTCTGTGACAGGTTGGGATAAGTATAGGGTAAAGATCTATTCATCTTCTCCACCCTCCTCAGCTTCACTCTAAAACATGAAAACCAAAATCTCCATCTCAATGAAGGGCACAGTGCCACACACTGGAATGCCTGTGGTTGTCACTTCTTGGTGCCAGGATAGTGACGACAAGCATATGACAATCTACCCATGGAAGGTCTGTCTTGCCCTGTAATGTCTTTTGAATGTAAATATTTCCACTGTAGCATCCCTCACCTCATCCCCGCCTCCCCCCAAAAAGAAAGAAACCCTGACCAGAAAGGGGAAAAAAAAAAAGGTATGTAAATTATTTTCCCTAGCATCACAATTTTGCACTGAGAACCTTAATGAGTAAGAAAGACTGAAAAGACTTACTTCTCATGGATTTCGTGTGTGCCGGAATCACATTGGTTTATACTGATTCTGTCAGTTTTCTAAACAATTAGAAAACACTTTGTTGAAGGTAGTGTTAGTGGCTGCTTTTGTGCAGAGGCAATTTGGATTAGTCATGCAGTTGATGATCCTGAACTGTCCAGGAGCCTGGGACCGCATTGCCAGACACACAGAGAAATATTTTCCCTCAAATAACTTGCAACAATGAGTAAGTTTCTGAGACTTTTTTTTCCTTTAAATCCAAATCCAAAGTTAGGGACTTTGCTCAAGTAGGACTTTTTTTTTTTTTTTTTTTTTTTTACTTAATCTTCACACTCTCCTATTTCAGAGTGCTGAATTACCAAGTAAGCCAAGAGAAGATTATACTAAAAATGGGACTTTCAGAATTGTGAACTTATTCAGCAGAGATTTTACAGGAACCTCAGGGGATTTTATTCAAAACTTAACTTGAATAATTTTCAATAATACTTTCTGGTTTTGGAAAACTACCTCTCAAAGCTCCTTTTTTTCTTCTTCATTAACATGTATAAAGATTGCTTAACTTCTATAATAGAAAAAAAATAGTAGAGTTAAAAGGGAATCTTGGAGATCTAAATCCATGACTGCTCTTTGTTTGAGTTTATGAAAAGATTTAGGATAATGGTTGTTTTGGGGAAAGTATGTTGAAGCATAGGATTCTACAAAATTCACTCATTCAGCAAAAATGTGTTGAGTGCCAATACTTACAGGGCTTGTTGGACTTTGCAGACACCCTGGTAGTAATTTGAAGTAGAGCTGATCAGTTCAGCATTGTGATTTTTCTCTAGAAGAGTTCAAAATCTTGTGTGTAGAGAGAGGCAACTACAGCATTACCTAAGGTTGATGAGACGGAACACGTGGGAGAATGAGAAAGTGATGGCTTCCAAAATGGGAGTATGCATAATGATGGTGATCACTGCTAGTTATAGAATGTTCTTCTGCCAGACGTATGCATGGCTCTTCCTCCCTTAATTCATGTCTCCCCTTAAAGAGACTTTGTAGGTAACCCAGTATAAAACAGTATCACCTCCACGTTTTCTATCTCCATATACAAGACAACTGTTTATGTGACACCTTAGCAACATATCTACAATTGTTTATCTTTCACCACTGAAACATAAGCAAAGCTTCTTGAGGTCAGAATCTTGATCAGTTTTGTTCATCTCTACATTTCTTATGCGTGGATCAATGATTGGTAGGTAATAGAGCAAAGTGAATTTGCTGAATGCAGATATTTATTTCAAGCTCAGAAGTAAGCAATCCTAAGGTACCTTCTTCCTGAGAGAGTGGGTAAGAGTTGAATTCTGACTAGAGGTAACAGTTTTTTTTTTTTTTAAGTTTTTTTTTTAAAAAGTTATTCCAAGTCACTTTTATCCCTTTCCCCTTACTTTGGAGGGAAGATTTAAAAAAGCTAAAAGGACTTCAAGGTTAACTACTTTCCAGAATCAGCAGGATATTTAGCTGGTATTTTCTGTGCACAAAGGGAAAGAAAGCATCTGAGAACAAATCACAATAATAAAGGGAAAATGGTGTCAACATTTGTTTGGAAAAATAAATGCATTATAACTTAAATTTCTAGAATTTAGCCAAGGAAAATTACCTCTCCATTAACTTAAAATACCCTGCTTCCTAAAGATTTAGCTACTGCCTGCAAAATGCCTCATGTGACACATTTAGGAGTTATGGGGATAATGGCTGTTAAGAAAATCTCTAGGAGGTTCCAAAAGGATTGAAATGATTTAGGCATAAAATAAAATTTCAGCTGAGTTTGTAGCAACAGTATAATATGTATTTATAATTTTTTTTTTGGACTGGCTAGAGGACAAAATGAGAGGATTTCAGAAAACATGGAGCCCATTTGTTACAAAGGCAAAATGAAGTAGTATCTGTTCTACTGATGATCATAGGTTTGAAATAATGGTGTTGTATTTCAGCTGACATCTGGGGATTTACCAAAGGTTAATATAATGTGGCTTTTATATAGCTATGCTTATATATGCCTAATTACTTTGGGGGTTCATAAAGTAGATTATGTGTGATGGAAACATAGTCATGACTTTTCCATACCTTTACGATACCCTTTATTTTCTTTTATTTTACATTCTTAAAGTAAACTTTGTGTTTCTATTGTTTTTGGTTATATTTCTGCATGACACAATGGCATCTTTCAGTTAGAAATTTTCAAACTATTATGTTTGTTCTCCATGGCAATGTGAAGTGGAACAACAACCAGAAAAATTTACCAACCATTGTGCTGATCAATATGTAAGTATTTGGTACCCCTCAGTGTATAAGGATACAGAAATGCATAGAGGCAGAAAAGTCCTTTTCCTTATGGAACTTACATTTGATGGGTGAGGCAAACAATAAATACACACAAATAGGACATGAATGCATATGCATATACACACAGATATACATACACAGAGAGCAACTCAGATTATATAGGTGCTAAGAAGAAAATAAAAGGAGTGAGAGAATACCAGAGTAGGGAAGAGTCAGAGGAGTAATAATTTAGGGAATTTAGTCAGAACTGTCCCTCCAAAAAAGATGACTTTTGAGCAAAATTAATTTGACAGCTCATAGAAAATAAGAGAAAATAAGTTATAGGGTTTACTAAGAAAAAAAACAGTAGACCACAAGCATTTTGCAAAACTGTTCTTTATGTGCTATTTCAAGCAATATTTTTCTTTGCACAGCACTACAAAGATTATCACATTCATTTTAAAGCTGAGGAATTTGATATCCAGAAGTATGGACTAATTTTCCCAAGATTATGCAATTTCTAATTGAGTTAAGATTAAAACTCAGATCTGCCTGATTTTAGAAACTGTGTTTTTTTTTTTTCCTGTTTTACTGAGCTGTCTCTTGGTTCAAATAAATTCATCCTTTAATACTGTTTTTATTCTCAAAAATAGCTTTGTGTAGAATGAAATTTTCTAGACAATTGCCCCTACTGTCTCTTTATAGAAGCTCTATCAGCATCTATTGAATTTCCTCCTGTGTGCTAGGAATTGCTGGACACTGGAGACATAGAGATAACACAGAGCTGCTACACTCAAGGGACTCCCAGACTGAGAAAGGAGGAAAGACAGACAAAGGGACAATTTCAAGGTCTATGATAGATGTTGAAATGGAGCATTGTGAGAACAGATAGGAATTACAATTTAAAGGTGAAAGAGAGGAGAGGAGGGAAGAGTACTCCCAGCAGAGGTGATAATTGTCTGTGTCTTCAAAGAGTTAACAGGAGTCAGAAAGCTCTGGGGAGTACTAGATTGTGGGTTTTATTAGTTTACTATACTTGCTACTAACCACACACCAGGTGCTCCAAAACATCAGAAGTTTCTACTTTCATTGTTCTGCAGACTAGAGATATAAAATCAGCATTACTAGTCTGAAATCAACCTGTTAACAGGGGCACATTTCTCCTGGGGCCACTGAGGAGAATCTGTGTTTTCCCTCTTCCAGTCTCTGATGGTTGCTATTGTTCACTGGTTTATGGCTTTATCAGTTTAAGCTCTAACTCCTCTTCAAGTGGCATCTCCTCTCTGTCAGTATGAAATTATCCTCTACCTTCCTCTTATGAGGATACACAAAAAATGCATTTAGGGGCCATCTAGATAAAATAGAATGCCCCTCATCTCAAAATCTTTAACATCTGCAAAAACACTCCCATCTCTGTTCCTCCTTCCTTTCAGTCACATAAGGTGACATTAACAGGTTCTAAGTGTTCGGGTGTGGTTGACTCCTGCCAGGACATTTTTTTTTTTTTTTTTAGCCTGCAATAAAGGATAAAGTTAATAGCCGAGGAAATATTAGCAAGAACTGACAAATAGGATTACATCTAATAAAAATACTTCTGCACAGCAAAGGAAACAATATAGAGAGTGAAGATTGCCTATAAGATGGGAGAAAATCTTTGCCAGCTCTTCATCTGACAGAGAATTAATATCCAGAATATGTAAAGAACTCATAAAATTAAAAATATAAGTAATCCAATTAATAATTGGACAAAGGAGCTGAACAGATACTGCTCCAAATAAGTAGTACAAATGACCAAAAAAAAAAAAAGGTCAACATCTTTAGCCATCAAGGAAATGCTAATCAAAAACTACATTGAAATTTCATCTTATCAATGAATCAGAATGGTCTTTATCAAGAAAATAAAAAATAACAAATGCTATTGAGGAGATAAAGTAAAAAGAACTCTTATCCACTGTTGGTGGGAATGTAAACTGGTACAGTCACCGTGGGAAACAGTATGGGTGAATCCTAAAAAAACTGAAAAGAGATTCATCATACTTTCCAGTTATCTCACTCTTGGGAATATATCTGAAGGAATCAAAGTCAATCTACTGTAGAGATACCTGCATATACATGTTTATGTGGCACTGTTCATAATAGTCAAATTATGGATTCAACCTGGATGCCTTTCAGCAAATGAGAAAGTATGATAATAATACCATAAATATTACTCAGCCATAAAGAAGAACACAATCATGACATTTGCAGAAAAATGGATGAAACTAAAGATCTTCATGAGACTCAGACAAGCATTTTGGGTTCTCAATCATATGTGGAATCTAGAAAGAAAAAAAAAAAGCATGACATAAAAGTGGAAGGGGGACCATTGGGGAAGGGGAAGGAGATAGGGCAGGAGTGAAAAAAGGAAACAGGGAGGGTGGAAACGATGGAAGTGCATTGCGTGCACATTTGACATGGTCACAATGAAATCCATTATTTTGTACAATTAATGTGCACTAACAATTATAATAATAAGTGCCATGTGGAAAGAAAAACAGGCAGGTGATTTTGGAGGTTTTAGGTCACTAAGCATAGGATTCAAATTAAGAAGCTGAAGGAGTTTGAGAGAAGTCATTGAATAGTACAGGTTTTGCACTGTTTTTTTGGAATATCACTCACCATTTATCCACTCCATTACTCACAGTGTATTTGGTTGGTTAAGCTCTGTGTGACTGAAAATGAGAGGACATAAATGTGGGACAATAAGATGTGATGTTTGAGCTCAAGCCAATGAATGGGTCAGGTTAACTAACCAAAAGATAGAAGGAAGCAAAGAAGAGCATAATGGGCAGTCACAGAAGTTGGAAGATAAGGACAGTGCCTTGGAGGTACAGAATGAAGGCACTTGGAGCTGCTCGGCAGAAGGGAGTTGGGAAGAGACTGGCATGGGGTGGGGTGCACCAGCATACATCAGCAGAAGCCATATGACAAAGAGCTCTCTATGCTCCCTCAGATGTTGTTCTTTATTTTATAAGTATTGGGAAGTAAGAGAAAGGAATTCTATTGTTTTGTTCTTATAGCTTTAAAAATTTTGTTGATAGTGAGATTAACTCTTTTATGTATACTGTTTGACAAATACACACAGATACAGTAACTATGTCTATAATTATGATACCAATCAGGTCGAATACCACCCAGCCCTTCCTCAGGCTACCCAGGTTTGGTTAACTCTCTTCCTCTTCCAGGACTCTGAAAATATGCACAGTGGCCTTACTTCTATGGAAGGGATCAGTTGAAGGGACAAGAGTGAAATTCAAGTAAGAAAAGAGATGGCCTAACTTTGTGGTAGATAGGCACAAACTCAAGAGGTATTTGGGATCTAGAATCAAGAGAACTTAGTTATGCTAAACATTTTAATTGGACAGGGAAAAATAATAGTCCAGGAGATTTTCAGGATTCTGGCTTGAGTAATTAGAAGCTTAGAGGGGGTCCTTCAAGTAGTTGGAAGAATGACTCTTGTGATTACGGGGAGTCAGGGCTTGAGTTCAGTTTGTGGTGCCATGAGACATCCAGGAATGACAGGTGGCTGGCAGGATTTGGGGACTCAAAAACTCACTAGTGGAAATGGGGGAGGAGGTAAATGAAAGGTTTATATTTGAGAGTTGGAAGATTTTGAAAGAAACTTTATCCCTTTTCTTTTCTTACTACATAATAAATGTTCTGTAAGATTAAAAATAAGAACAACATTTGTGGTGTACAAACTGTTCTAGGCATTGTTCTGTTTGTACTTAATATACATGTATTTAATCCTGGAAATAATCCAAAAGAAAAGACAACAAGAAACCAAGACATATAGATATTAAAATATATGGCCAATGTTTCACAAGTAGTAAGATTCAGAATTAGAAATACAAGTATAATACCTAGAAACTCAGGTACCCAAGACTTGCTCAGATACATTTTAATAGATGGTTAAGGAAGCTGTACTATTGTAGAAAAGTAATTATAATTTTCTATAAAGCTTATATTTATGTAGACATAATGTGTATTCCTGACCCTTTTTTAATCTAGCCTGCCTTATCAAAGCAGGAAACAGAAGCAGAAAAGTTTTTTGAATGTTTTAGCTGATTCTGATGTGTCTCTCTTTCAACATCTCACCACTACTCACACACCTTTGAATGCTGACAACCACAGAGTTTGTGGTTACTATTCTCAAAATATTAATTTATGTGGTTATTCATTATCATGTATGGTGCAAATAGTTGTGAATGCACAGCTTCTATTCTAGAGAATATCCCGATCTATTCTTCAAGTACGGACCAAATCACTAATGACAGAGAAAGGCATTCCTGCATAAAGCTGCTATAAGAACTGTGTGTTGGCCACTAATATCATACATGGAATTTGTAGAAATATTCTTGAATGCAGATGTAAAATAAGGATTGTTTTCAGTACAGACATAGGTCATATGGTTGTAAGTTCTCGGAATTTATCCAGGCTGTAACAAATTATGTAGTTTGTATGTGTATCCTGCTTTTTCCTATTGGCATATTCTTAAAATTCATATTGTATATTTTCATGTATTCCACATTTTAATTAAACATACCTCATTTAAATTTTAATTTAAGTGTATATAAAGAAATAGTCTCTTTATTAAAAGGATAGACCTTCACAGAATTAGTATTCTAAACCATCTACCTTGTAAATCTGCCTGTTGATGTAATGCATTTGAATACAGTGACATATTCTTCTTCCATATTCATGTTTCAGGTGATGAAAATATCAGTTCATAGAAAACTCATACTTTTATTCTATTTTTTGGTTCATAATTTAAGAAGCTGTGTCTCTCTCATATCCTAAAGATATGTCACCACCAAAAGGTAAAACAAAAACAAACAATAACATATCGCTAATGTTGATTTCTGTTGTAAGACAGATGCTAAATTTAAAATGAAACTTTCATTTTAGCTTCTGAATTTTGCCTCTTTTTCAGTATTGAAGTCAGATTTTCCAGTGCATCAGAGGCAATACAGTACTTACTCTGGTATTAAACCTATTTTTTTGATCAGTATTCACCTATGATGAGAAACATGGTTGAGTTGGTAAGTAGATCACTGGAGGTGATGTTTGAAACACTACTATTATTAAAATGGATTTTAATATCTCTTGTTCCAAATATTAAATAATAATTTCATAAGAAAAATAACAACAATCAACCATTCATATCCTGGGTACTGTGGCTCAGACATAATTTTAATAAAAAGGGTAATGGACCTTTTCCCTACAGAGAATTAAATGCAATATACCAGAGGTATGATAGGAGGTATTTTAATTTTAAGTTATTCTTACTTTTGATCTATTCACTTTTTATCCTTTAGAAGAACAAGGTAAACAAAACTTGATAGTCAGTCCTTGTGACCTCTTGTACAAAAAAAAAAAAAAAATAGTGATGGGTTATGAGATTGTGGCCAACTTTCAGGTCCATGTGATGTAATGTTTCTTTTTTCAATCATTTACATATCACAATTGCTCCAATGGAGAAAGGGAGTAAACCAAAACCAATGAAAAATGAGTAAAAAAGTGAAAATCATCTTATATCAGGAAGAAAATACTTGGCAATGATTTTCATACTGTTAAAGTCTATAGTGAAATAACATGGGAAATACTTGTAATGTAACATAAAACAAGATTCAAATGTGTTCAAGTTTTATCATTTCAACTGTTTCTCAAAATTCCCAAATCAAAAGCACAGGGGGAGAAAAGCTGGAAGGAAATAGACCAAAATGTTAACAGTTGTCATAGTTTGGCAGAGAATATATATTTTTTTCTTCATGTTTTTCTAAATGTTGCATTTTCTAGATTTTTAAATAAGTTTGGCCAACTTTTCTAATATAAAAAGACACAATTAAGTGACAGTAGGGATGATCTCGTTGGTGATACATGAGTCTAATTAGAGTTTAGCCTAAAAAATATGGAAATAAGCAACAGTTGAAGCTCTGTTCAGGATCCATTGCATTCTTCCCATCAATTCCTAAATTGTCATTCTCATCACCATCACCTTCCTTTCCTTACCCTCCTACTCCCAGTAATCCACCCCAAAACCCCCAAATCTCCTTCACAAAAGCCTTCCTAATCTCTTCATTCCATGCATCTAGATCCTTCTGAACTCTGCTCAGGAACAGTGTTCATCTGCTCCCACAGGTGCTCTTGAGGGTGTTTGTAGCTAATATGTTGAGCTAATATTAATATTAATACAGTATTGGTATTATAGTGTCCATTTATCAGATTTGAGGATTTAAGATATTAGAAACTTTGGGGCAATATTTTTTTCAGTAAATGAAAGATTTAACCTTATATCTAAATTCATAGGGACCATGATCTGAATTCTACTTCTATCACTCCATATCTTTATAAGCTAGGGCAAGCGGCTTAACATTTTTTTGTTTGTTTTTAGGAGTGTCAATTTTCTTATAATTTCAGGAGAGAAAATAATATTAAATTTATCAGTTTGTTGGCACTATTCATAGAGATATTTCATATGACCTAAACACACCTAAACAACACCTTTTGTTCTTACAATAGACTGAAGAGATAGGTCTTGTGGAAAAGGTGAGAGAGATGGTTGCATCATTACAACCCAATCTTAGCTCATGACCCCCTCCCTCTCCAATTCAAGTTTAATTTAAATGTGTTTAAATTAACACACACCCAACCTGTACTGTAAGTTTGGATATACTCACATATGTATACTTGTTAGAGGTCATACTATGCCTGATAAGCAACCAATATCTACAAATCAATGTCCTCAATTTGATTTATAAATTACAGAGCAGTGATAAGGCCCTGGTGTCCTTTAAAAACATTTTAAATTATTCAAATCACTAATTTTTGACTTCTTATCCCCTTCCACAATGTACCACACAGGCCATGGGGCAAAGATTTGAAATCATAATTTTATTCCAAGTTAGCTATCATTGAAAAGGTTAATGTTTAAAAACAATGAGAGGAATTAAAAAATAGAAATAAATTAACGTAGATATTCACTGGACCCTAAATGTAGTCCTGGAACTCTGCATAGCTGTGAGATTACAAAGAGATGAGAAGGGAGAGCAGTTAAGTATTGGTTTTCATTTTTAAATGAGTTTTTCTGAGGATCAGAGGATTTCTTATTATATCTATTTCACCTTCAAAATGGCATCACTGAGTTCCCAGTAAAGGTTACTCATGAATCCGAGGATTTGCCTTTCTGACTCAGAGTTTACTGGCATTTGCTAAGTGTTTGGCTTTGTATTCATCTTTGCCTCTGACTGTTATTAAAGTAAGGCTTTGTCTCAGTTATTAGATAGCAATTGCTGTGCTGAATTAGGTTGAATCATTTGACATTGGTCCCTAGGGTGGTTCTGAAATGTTTTGCAGCCATAAACTGTTTCTACCAGACTTTGATTCTACCTGTCTCCTCTCTAATCTCAGAGTTGTCTAAAGCCATACAGTAGCTATTACAAAAGAGTAATCAACCTTGCTTTTCTCCAAACCAACCCTTAAAATGTAGCCTGAGGAATTCTCTTAGTAAGAGGATTCCTGAAATGTCTACCACCCCCTAGTTCCTTCTTCCTGGCTCTGTTTCTAAATACTACATTTGGGAAACAGTGTTAGTGGAGCTGCTCCCCCAGTTATGAGCACTAAAATATTCCTTCCTAGGCCCTTATGGAAAAGGTCAAGAAATTAATTTTGGATGAACATCTTCACCTTCTTAGTCAGTTGCTGTATTAATGATCTTATGACGGATTGCTCCTTAAACTGGCCCAAGCACAGGTCAGCAC